>NW_027110804.1:161074-187127 GCF_000696795.3 Halyomorpha halys | reverse complement strand
TTCTCCACATGTTTTTATCATGTCACTATGTCACCTACAGCAAATTTACTTGTTGTATATATGTGTATACAGTTGTAAATATCAATAAATAAATTATTAAAAAAAAAAAAAAAAATATTTCAGAGCAGAAATAAAGTTCAACAAGGGTTAAAGGAATAATGTTTTCTTTTAGGTACAATCAAACCACGTAGAAACAGTAGTGCCACTCCTTCATCTTTATAGTTGCCAGGAATTCAGGTACGGCATATCCACACACTGATTACTTTGAATACATCAACAAACAGTTAAACTTCACTTTTTTTTAGCAATTATCGAAATTGATAGGGTATATTGACCCAAACATTCCAATGTTCTAATCTACCAACAAACCTCTTCGTTCATATTTCGGAGAGCAGTTAATTTGATGTATTTAACAACGCATTTCATAGCACTTTTGTTAACCACATCCAACATTTTTTTTATTCATCATTAGACACACCCCTCATTGCAAAAACAACAAAAAGGTGTAAGAATATGGTAAGATATGAATGATATCAGAGGGACTATTCTTGAAGGAAGGTTCTGCTACTTTGTTGTTAATGTAACATTGTAATTTTATCAGGATTGTAAATGAAGCATGCCATCATACTGCTCCCAAATGGTAAACGGAAAACCAGTAGACTTAACAGCTAAAGAGCACTGATTTGATGAATATCATATTTTTTTTTTTATCTTCTTATTTTACATCCGCGCCTGTCAAATGCAAAATTGACAATCGGCAGATTGCTTTACTGTTACATTGATTAAATAAATAGCACGTTAGCATGATTAAGATCAGCACTTAGCGGTACCTCTTCTCTGAATTTTCTTCCTATCTCCTGTTAGCAGGTCCCTCATCCACGCTCTTAGCCTCCTCCTTGTGTTCTCAGGTATGAGATTTGAGGCCACCAGTGCGTTTGGTGTCCAAGTAACTTATGAAAACATTTATTTAAGTTCATATGTTTTCAGTGACCGCTGGAATATTTGTTTTAATGTCCAAGTAACTTATAGAAACGTTTGTAGTAAGTCCGTATGTATTCACTAACCATTGAAATTTTTAAGTCGGTTTGTAAAGTATAGTTACTTACGTACTACAATGATAGTGTTTTAGATTAGAAAGATTATAGCCGTTAAATCTGAATCTGTTTAGGTATTCCTTAAATTTTCAGTGCGTATGTCTAAAGAGATTTTAGTAAGTAAGCGTATGTTCTTAATTTTGGTCTTGACTTTAATTTTTAGATTCGTCTGAGTAGTGAGTGCAATAGATTTAGTTTTATATTTATTGACTGACATTTTAACTTATTATGTCATTCCTATGACATTTTCCTGTCAAATGTTAGTCCGAGGTATTACACTTTGTCTGATTACGGGATGAGTGAATTATTGAGGTATATTGAAGAGCTTCTTTTATCGGCGTAAAACTAATGTGTTGGGACGTTTCTTGTTCGGTTTAATCTTCCATAGTTGATCCCAGTCATGTAACTTTTTAAATGATGAATATCCTCATCCCATCTGACCCAATCTCACCTCACTTTACGGTATTAACCATTTGGAATTAAAACCCGTCATTTACTTAATTTTTATATATCTTAATATTGTATAGATACAATGATTTGCAGGTGTTAAAAATATTATAAGGTGAAACGAGAAATCTAATCAAAATGAGTTCACACTAGTTATGTAGTAGAAACTAAAATGAAAAAAAAAGTTTACAAATTAGTCAGAACTTTTGGAAAAAATAATTAAAGATTTTAGGTCATCACTAAAGAATTTGGTGCGGATTATATGTAACTATGTTTGACCTTTGCAGAAATGTCGCTAAGTCTTGGCTAATGTAAAACAGCAAAAGTCACGATTTTTTAAACTTTCAAATCACATAGTTAATTTTTATGAAGTATCGGTGTGACCAATGATTAATGCTATGGGCCATGTTAAATCTGGGCCATGTTTCAGAATAAAGTTCAAATTAATACAATTAGACTTGTAGTTTGTACGAAGTACAATTTTCCTAACTTACACTAAATAATATATTTTTTTCTTCTATATCACTAATAGTGAATTTATGATAAAACAAAAAGTATAGCGCTTCTACTTTGTAGTTTATGTACTTATATTTATGGAATAGTAGTATTACCTTTCATTATGAAAGAGGGCACTGGAATCGTTTCATTAACATTTCTGTCACATAAACAACTGTAATATGTAGCATAACTTAATTGTCTTGATTTATTTTTTTTTTATTTCGCAGTAATTTCATTTGTTTAAACCAATACGAATATTTTTATTTGATTAAAGAAAATATTGTTATATTATAAATATTTATTATAGAAGGGTGGAGCACTTAGTGTATATATTTTTATATTTGTACGCGTTACTCAATATTTTTCAATAGGAGAGTACGAAAAAAAATAAATAAATAAAAATATTGTTGTTATAAATAGAAATAAGTTAATGTTGGTATATATTTTTTTTTAATTTAAAAAAAGGAGGATAAGAAAAAAATGAAAACTGTGTAACATCATAGTAGTACTATTTACAAATGAACAATTCCCTTAACATATTTAGTAAATTTGTATTTTGGAATATTTATTTTAATTTATATATCCTGAATGTTAGTATTTGTAACATATAAAAAAAAATTATTTTATGTAAAATACAAAAATTCAACAAATACAAAAAATTTCCGATAAAAAAACAAATATATCATTCAGGAATTCAAATAAAATTTTACTAATCATTTAAAATTTATGAGCTTTATTTGTATCTTTAGGAGGTTTTTGGGGATAAAAATAAATCCAAAATCTAAAAAAGCGTAAAGCAAAAAGGTGTGTAAAACACTGGACGTTAGTGAAATAAATTTAGTTCTTAATTATTGTGCTTATATTTGTTTTATTATTGCTTAAATTTTATTTTTCGTCCGTTCGATGACAGTAACTTTAAAAATCCCCAAAACTATATATATTTTTTTAATATTGAAGTCATTTCCATCCTAAATTAGTGTTTCGCTCTGCAATTTACTTCAACACAACCTATTCAAGGAATAAATTTGAAAATATATACTTAAATAAATAATAATTAATAAATAAATAAATAAAATTTTGAAATTAGATTTTGGGAAATTTCAACCTATGTAGTGTTGCATGTAATATGAAAAGCAATGGAACTATATATAATGAGACCTATCTCGTAACTCTAGTTAAATTAGGGAAGCTTATGCAATAATTCCAAAATATGTTGTTCTCAGTTTTTTGGTCCATTTATGAGAAAAGCTCTGTTTTTTCAAAACGATTGGACATATCTCAATAAAATTTAACAATTTTCTAAGTCTATACTTCTACAACATATGTACGAAATTTGAAGAAAATCTGAGGTGGTGTCGGTTTAAAAATGTATATATTTGAAGTGAAAGGACCGATACATGTATTTATATTATGATAGCTATAGAATAAATTGAAACTTTTTTCCACTACCTTTAATTGTTTAATTTACTTAATGCATCCAAAATAAAAAAAGTTGACTAAACTTATCTTCAGAAGGGATATAAGTATGCAATTAAATTTAAATCTTCATCATAATGATTATTTTTTTGAGAATAATTTCCGTCCCAATCATTCTGATGGTATGAATCGTAAGCGGCTAAATTTTTTGGAACAATAAGCGCCCCTTTTTAAAAACGTAAAAAAAATACTAAAACATTATGCACTATTGATTCATACAATATTGTGAATAATTTTATTTGAAAAATAAAAAATGTAATAAAATATACTATTTTAAAACGACAACACCAAAGAAATACTAAACTTTTTTTCTCCTGTAATATTATTAACCAGAGCTCTACAATATTGGAATCATCTAACCTTAATATGAAAATTATAATAACGTTTTTTCAAAAATATCATTGATAATGATACACTTCAATAATGGGATCTAATAAATATCTCGACTGTGTCCATTGCCATTTAGAGGTACAAGCTTCAATTACTAAAAGTCGGGTCGAATAACCTTTAGAGAGAGAAGTCAGCTTTTTACTTATTTGATCTATGTTATTTTTTTAAATTTGAAATACGGTATGAAAAAAAAACTATAATAAGGTTGTTTTTTTAAAAACTATTTATTGAATTATACTAGTTTGTCATTTGTTAAGGTGTGTTATAAAAGTGGTATATTTCATTATTGTAATAAAATTTGTTACAACTTTTTAATAGAATAAACTACAAACAATTATTTTTTATAATTAGTTAATACTTAATAGGTATATTACAGTAGGTAAAGGCCCAGGATAGACAGGTACAGAAAGAAGAATTGTATAAGAAATAACTTTTTAATTAGTAACCAACGATTCTTGGTGATATGAATATTGAAATTCTAGGTTTTGTTGGGACTAATAATAATTAAAATGTTATTTTAGGGTTTTAGCGAATAATTATGAAAATGGAAGGTACATATGCTACGAGGAACCGACTGACATTTTTGTTTCGTGTTTTATGGGCTGTGTCGACCGTTCTGCAATAAAATACATTGGCTCTTCTTTGATAGTAATAGGGAGGAATATGTTGAGGTGAAAAATAAAAGTCCTTAGAGATATTATCAATATTCTATATTTATTTTTTCTACGTTTCGGGTCTTAAAATAATAATATTCCTTATTGTTAAGTATATCCATTTCTTATTCGAAATTTCGTCTTATGGACGCAAATATATATAACACATTTTTCCGCTCTCGATTCGTAAATTCAGTAGGAGAAATAATTGTTATGATGAAAATTTAATTTTAATTGCATACTTATATCCCTCATGAAAATACCTTTAATCAACTTTTTTTTATTTTGGATGTATAAAGTAAATTAAATTAGCTAAAATAATTGGAACCTTTCCATCTCAGATTTTTTTAAACAATGCTGTGTAATAATTTTTAATTAAGTAATCATTACACGAAATTTCGAAAAAGAAATTGATATACATAACAATAAGGAATATTAGTACTTGAGGATAGGGAAACCCGAAACGTTCTAAAAACAAATATAGAATATTGATAATATTCTAAAGGATGTTTATGTCTATAGGAACTTTCTAATTGATAGAATCTAGAAGAAAGATAAAACATAATTGTATAAACATTTTGTTTGGTTTCTTATTTGATATTTAGGTTCAAGGTACCGATCGTGTTTCTAATCTTAGTTTATCTATGCGTCACAATATCAGTAAAACTAATCAGAACAGCAATGTGCGTTTTTTATATCTGTGAGTTGGGTTCTTTGTATGTCACTTTTTGGGATATATTTCTAATTGGGCGGAGCTCCATTATGTTCAGGTACGCACGTATTTTTGGAGTATTGCCACGTAAGTCTGGTGCATTTTTGCTTCTTATTATGGTGACAAGTAATCATTTAGTTAGGCAACCCCTTAAGTCAGTGACTCCCGGGATTTCCCTTCACATCTGAGACATTGAGGTCCGGCTCACAACTTATAATTTATGCTCTCTTAAGCTCTCGAAATATAATTTATGAAAATAACATATAACATGGATGGGGTAAACTGGAGTTCATTTTCGGTTTCAGATCATCAAAAATATAACTATCTTTCAAAATTATTAGTTAAAGTTTCTATTTGTAGACCTATTATTTTTATGAATTATTTTTATTTATCAATCTTCCTTACATCCTTAAAGTTCATTGAAATGCAATAAGTTAATATTGAATTTTATGATCATAATTAGTTACACAATTGGTTTAAAGTCAGTCATCTTAATTATTAGTAGATTTGGGTCACCATGTACAAATTCGTTTTGGTCCGGACTGTTTTTAATTTTCCGTTTGGCCTGGAGTGTTTCCCAAAATCATGATCTCTAATCTATGATACTTCACAGATAATTTATTCATCCATTATTCAATGTTTTAAGTAGTATAATTATTTAATGATACCTAAGTAAGTAGTAGGCTTAGATCATCGATGAAAGATATCTCCATCAAGATGTGAGGAAACCTAAGTTTATATGATCGGATTTGTACAAGAAGCGGACTTGTGGTTTACGTATCGAATATTTTTAATTACAATAGACTTCGTATTTTAAATGTATAATCTAAAACAAACTCATATTCTTTTTAGATTTTGCAAGATGCTTAACAAACGGCGAGTTGAAAAAATAGAACACTAAAAATTGTTAAAATGTCTGCATTTTGGAATTAATTAATTAAATAATTTTTTTTTTAATTTTGTTTTACATTACTATCAGTAAGTCATAAATATTTTTTTGTAAATTTAAATACTCCTGTTTCATTAGATCTTTGAATATATTTTAGATCTTATGTTGTTTTTCATTATTTATTTCAATATTCATAGTGCTTAAAATCTTTCGTAATTTAGAATATGTGTTGTATTTTATAATTTTAGTTCAGGATTTAAAAGTTGTGCACCGTTTCATACAATTGATTCAATAGTCCAAGTCTAGACGTTAACTTTGTTAAGATTTTTAATATTGGTAAGTATTTAAATAACCAAAATATCTATTCGGTATATTATTTTGAAGAAAAATTAAATCTACTAAAACTGTGCAATATCACAAAAAAAAAAAAACTTGAATTACGATATTTTATAAAAAAATGGGACTTTGTAATCAGAGAGTTGTTGTGAATGAAAATTAATTCTGGTAGCTTACAAATAAAGGGATAATGGCTTTTGAAACTATTCTAGTGCAGTAATTTCCATTCATAAATACTTAATATTGAATTCCTAGGTGTTCTTTTTGTTAAGGTCACTCTTTTTCTTGTTCATTCATAGCACATAGAATGCCGTCATTGTACGTTCTTCAATGCTGATTACGATATAACTGTACTCAGAAAGCATTCTGCGTACGCAGCATCGTCATACCGTTCCGATGACTCTATACAATTGAACTTGGATGGCTATTAGGGTTTTCTTTTCCAAGTAGGATTCCGTAAAATGTATTCGACAGTCGGAGGAAAGAAAGAAATGTAATTGGTCCAAAGCGGTGGGGGGTTGAATGTATTTGTATCGGGTGGGGAGCGGTGGGGGTCGGTCCAGCTTCCAGCCATCCAGATCAGATTCACTTTCGCACGGACGCAACACGCATCCACGGTCAGTACAGCCCTTTCACTCACACTCACTTTCATACACTTGTGTCTCACACGTTAGTTTGTGTTTCTTTTACAATTTTCATATGTATTGTATATTTTTTTAATAGGTTCTTATTTAGATAATAACCATGGCAGTAGTGAACTAATTAAATGTGTTTTAAATCAATAATCACTAATTTAAAACATCAATTATTTTCAAAAAAATCAAATAGATAAAATCACCTCTGCTTTCTTTTACACAACTTAAATCTGTAAGCTTTTAATTTTTTTTTTTCTGAGATTAAGTTATTATCTGTTTGGCATCAGCATACAGTTCTGGAGTTCATAAAAATCGACAATTAATTTAAACTACAAATCGCTGGTAAATGTTTTCGTAGTTCATTTTGCCTAGAGAATTGATATGATATTATGTTAATCCCACGATTATATCAAGTATAAGCCCATTTATAACTTTAAGTTTAGCAATAATGTTTATTTTTAAATAATGTCCTTTTGTGTGATTATGATTTAAACTTTTATAACAAAAAATAAATAAAATTGGTCAAATAAACTAAAAATGTTATATATTGTCGTCATAACACTTATTTTGTATTGGAAATAAGCACATGTACTATCGTCCTTACCGACTGTTGAAGTCTCCAAGGGATGAAGTCTTGAAGAGTGACTTTAACCAATATCACACATACGTTTTATCAATATAAATTAGGAATATCACAAATAAATATCATTTTTATTTATAATTAATTTATTTACATAGCATATTTATAGCATTAACTGAATTAACTGTATAAAATGAATAAATGATGATATTATGATCTCTTTACAAGATTAGCAATATGAAACATTTAAGATTTTAAAAAAATTATCGATTAATTAAAAGAACTCAATAAAAAAAAATATATATATTCCAAGGCAATTATTGTTCGTCATACTAAGTATTCCAGTTAAAACAAAATTAAAATAACTTAAATTAAGATATTTAATAGAACAGTAATATAAGCAAATTATTAAATAAATAAGTCAACAACCATCATAAGGACTTTTTAGGAATTCAATTAAAAATCTGTTCCAAGTTAAAAATCAAATTTTAACGTCATTCCAGAGTTAATTAGTGTTTAATGTATATTTGTATCATCAGATTTTTTAAACACACAACTCAAATAACTTTTACACTAATACAAGCTTTGTAACTCCCGAGAGTATTTTTTAATTTTAATTTTTGTATTAGTCTTACCGGTCTATGTTGTATCACTGTTGCCATATTGATCAGTATCGATTTAATTGTTCAATAAATATAAGAGTTTTTAATTGGTACATTGTATTCTATAGAAACCGCATCTATATATACCTATTTATATTTATTACTTGAACATATGTGTCAAATGGGTCTTTAGTAAAATAAACAATATGAAATCTTAGTTATATTATTTTATTTTTATTTTATCTGTTAAATGATCCATCAGAAGATAATTCCCTTTGCAATATCTTATTAGATATCAACATAGCTCACAGCTTATTTAATATTTGAATTGAATAATTTTTTTGTTTTACTTTTTTTTACAATATTGTTAATTTTCTGAATTATTCAAACAAAATGAATATTAATCGCCCGTGACACGAGCATCTTTTCAGAATTAAAAATAAAAAATTAAAACGATCTATTTATTCATTTAATATTTTCAAATATTCGTATAAATAAAAACAATGAGACAGTAAATAGTAATTTGATTAAATATTTCATTATTTTATGAATAATCATTAGGGAAAAATATTTTTCAAGTCATATTTCTGTTTTATATCTTTCAATGTTTAATAAAAAAAAAAAAAGTGTATATCGGCAGTAAAATTCCTATTTTATGTAGTCAATATCACCCTATTCCGTCTATTTCTTCCAGAAGAAATATTACCTATATATCGTAAAAAATATATAATTGTTTCAATGCATTAAATATTCCATGCAGCACAGTAAATTATTAATGTTATAGAAAGAATTTAGATCACTAGCTTATCTTTGCAATCATTGTATTTTCTTTTAATGGATAATAGTGACCCAATTATATTTTCGGGTCTTGATGCATCGCTGAAGGTATTGCAATAAATTTTATATTTCTGAACTTGTCAATAAGGAAAAATCTTTAATTTCCAATGTTTTTTTTTTGTTTTGTTTTTTTTGTAGACAATAAGAAAAGTTGTTAAGTTGCAGATGGAATAATTAATTTCATCGAAACGTGAAAAAAAATATACAATATATACAAATTAAATAGGAATTATTTTTATTATACAAATATTAGTTTGCTAATATAAGAAAAATATAGCTTTCTGTAGACAATAAGAAAAGTTGTTAAGCTGCAGATGGAATAATTAATTCTTAATTTCTGATAATAATACATACGACTTTAATGGGAGAATTAGCTGAAAAACAAACACCATAAGAGGATATGAAATGTAAGGGGTTGGTTCGAGATGACTCATTGCGTCCTTTTTAAATGATGGGTTGCTCACGACCTTGATTTTATTTCACAACCACAAGCCGTTAAAGAGTGCTCGATCATGCTTTATTTTATACGGACGACCCTGACTTTATTCACATCCGTTACAGGATGGCCGGACCTTTTCCCGCCCTCACCCCGAGGCTAGGACCTCTAAGCCGAACAAAAAGTGAAAGAAGTTAGGAATCTGGCTTGCTTCTGATATAAAGCCGGAATCCTGGTAGGAGCAGAAGTGCATACATATAAACTTTCAACATTTCAGTATATTTAAATTTTTGATCGCTTACAATTGGTTCTGACCATGATTCTATTGCATTAGATTTTGAATAGAACTGTAGTCATAGGATGAAGTTTTTCCCTCTATATTAGTTCTGAATTTCATTATTATTATTATTTTTTTTTTTTTTTAGGTCATTTGGCAAAGTCCAAACAGTTACTTTCGTGAGTGCTGGTGATGTTCGCTTGAACGAGGCCCGTAGTGCCAAAAGAACACAAACTCACACGCAGGTGAAAACTACGTCATCGGTCAAAGGTGAGCTTGATAGTTGTATTCTAACAGGACATTACACAACCCGAGCCATCTGGGGCAAGAAGGTGCCACACCCACTTCTGGTTTCGCTTCATACCGTCCACCTTTGCAGTGTATATCTTCCTCGGTTCATGTACTTTCCGGCTGTTATTTGCATACGACCTTTTTAAGACGCACTTTCATGATATATTGCATTGACTGAAGTGTTCTATGTCGTGACCAGATAAAAAAAAAATGTATTCAATTTTTATTAATGAATACCAAAAGAGCACTAATTCTTAAATAACATTCATAAAAGAAAAAAAATCGTGAGAACATCAATTATTGTCCGTATTCATGGATAATGATAAACTAATATTTGGTTTGATATCAGAGAAAATAGTTTAATTTTCTTGCTTGTTACAAAATAGTAATAAAATAAATAATTAATAACGCAAATTTTTATCCGATTTCAATTGTAAAAATGGAAAATAAAATAATTTGAAATCCGAAAAAAAAAATTAAAATTAACATCTCGAGTAATGTTTTAATATATCACTTATAATAATAAAAAAAATATTCTACCAGACCATACTGGTTATTATTTATTTATTCATGATTATTAGAAGTTACCTTAACAAGAGATTGATTACCAGCTCAGAAAATAAAAGTAGGATTTTGATAATCTCACCTTCAATAATATTGTCTGTTAGACCTCTATAAGTAATATTATATTCGTCGGAATATTAATATTTGTCATTTCACAACTTTTTAGTTTCTATAATAGTAAAATGGTAGTTTTCTAAAGCATTTTATAAACCAAAGATGGCTTGGGTTGTTATTTTTTAAATTTAACCTATTTATTTCATAATAACCTTACCTCACAAGGTCTATGATAATGTTCTTCAATAACATATATATAGAAATTTCTTCATTTTGTAATATCATTTGATTCTTTAATCTCTTTTGTGGAATCAGTCTAAATAAATTTGTGAACTTATGAACTGTCTTCACATTTTTCAAATGTACATTTGATTTTGTTATGTGGGTTCAGTTTTTTTAGCAATAAATATTATATTTTATTTCTTTTTTATGTCTATTTTAACAAGAAAGCTATGCGTGTAATATTTTAAAAACATATAAATGAGCATAAGCTTATCTTATATTACGTAAATGTAATTATAAAATATACCATTTAATACTAGCTTCATCTACTAAGTAGAAAAATGAAATGTGTTCTCCTACAACCCATGAAGGGTATATGATTTGAGTATTTTGAAAGGATGTATTATTTCTTGAACAACAGTTTTACCAGGAGGTAATTTGTTCAGGATCGCGCTCAATTGCCAGATTTTTCCCCAATTAAGAGAACTCAATTTATGAGGCTGGGTAGGCCTCGAAGGCCTCTGTAAACTCACAGGATTTACTCACGGCTACAATAATCGAATAAATAATTATCTACCATAGCCGGATTTGAAACTGGGTCCTCGGAGCACAGTGCCTTAATCTACTCCGCCGAGGACTTAAAATATAATTTTTATTTTTTCATCAAAACGTAAAAAAAAAAACCTCAGATATAATATTTTTACGACCATAATACTTCATCTTATATATACAAATCAAATAGGAATTATTTTTATTAAACAAATATTAGTTTGCTAATATTAGAAAAATATAGCTTTCTGCTAATCTCATAGTCTTTTGAGGTCGTCATTTATAATTCGCTAGGTTGGCTGAACATTGAAATTATTTTCATTCTCTGAAACTATTGTAGCATAACTGCCATTCTTAAATCTGAAACAACAGAATATCCAACAAAGTCAGGGTAGAACCTAGTTATTCTATAGGGAGAATAAAGAAAGTAATTTAAATTTTATTCTGTTTCTTATTAATTCGTAAAATTACTATCATAAATTTATTTTGTATCACTAATTATAAGCTAGTTTAAAGCTTCTTACCCTTTATTTATTACCAAAATAATAACTAGTTTAAGTTTTACAATTCTTCATATTTTTCATGCTTTCGTAATATTAAATAAATTAATTCATTATTAATAATTTTTTTTAATGCAATTATTACCAACACGTTAAAATATTTTTGTTAAAATATCAATCACATTAAACACACTGTTGACCTTGGTGGAGATCACACGTTAAGTTTCAATTTAAAAAAAAAAATGCTTAATTTTTATCTTTATTTTGTTTATTCTTAGTTTGGTCAAAAGAAAAAAGATTTTTTTTTTTTTTTATCTAATATTCTTATTAAATTCTTTTTAACAAGATTTGTAATCTGATATGTTACGACTACATTCTTTACCTGATCTCTATTAGATTTATTTAAATATCGGATCTGAAAAAAGTTGATTAGTTTTTCTAAACAGAATACTCGAAGATAGTCTTCCACGTGAATTTTCAGAGATAAATGCCTTTACGTCATGAAGATATTCATCTAAAAATATGTATTGTCACATCGTATATCATATCTTTTATTCTAACAGAAAATAATTTAAGTACAGGTCACTCACCATAACCATAATCTATTGGATTATGGATTATGGCTATTGGATAGTCAAGCTTACGTAACCAGCTTTTGCCGTTAATCTTCGTGCTTTCGGGATCATGTTAGGTTGAAGACGTTTACTACCTATATCAAGTAGAACTGGTTTTAAAAGGGGAGTTATTCATGACTAGCTCTTTTCATCAACCAGTTTCATAAATATGAGGCTGATAATTCACTATATTACTAGTATATCCACCCAAGGCATGATTTATGATAGTTTTTAAAATACTGGTTGCAAAAAAAGATGTACTGCTATCAGTTCTTGATAGAAGCATAGACCAGGTAACAAAAGTCTCCATGGACTTCAAAGATTTAAGTCCTGTTTCAACGCAGCCTTGTTTATTCAAATCAATCACCGGGTTTTACTTATGTATGTAGTAAAACATAACATTACATTGATTTCAAAGAACTTATTATATTTAAATCGTAACTCAAATAAATTCTACTGGCAAATAAATATGAAAAAATGGCGTTGCCTCGCTAGCTTGTTTGATTCTGTGAACGTAATTTTACCTCCACATAAATCAAATCAGTTACTATCAACACCAGATTACACTCGTCAGAGATCGATAATTTAAATGTAGGCGAGATCCCAGAGCGACCAAGGCCCCGACAGAAAGATTAGCCAACGGGAACAAAAGAATAGTAACACACAACCGAAATCATTTCACAATACATCTCTGACACATTTGTCTATGACAAGTGATCAGCTATTCTTTATTGTCAAGATTATTAATAGACAGATGGTCTTGGGATAGGATAAATGCTGGTAACATAGATAATATTGTTCATGACTTTATATATGTATAAATATATCTGAAGGATATATAATATATATTATATTTCCACAGATGGCATACTCATGCAATCTATCACAAAACGTCGAAACACAAATTATGATATTCAAGTATTTATGATAATAATTCGATGAATCGAATGAATCGATGAGTTGAAATAATCCTTAATCACATATTGGAATATATGTATTTAAAATTTGGCAGATTTGCATTCAACCCTGTTATAGGAGCATAACCACATTAGTCAGACGTATTTTCGCTGTTTTGTAATAGTTGAAAGTTAACATTTAGTTAGGAAACCCTTTAAGCCAGTGATTCAAGGGATTTCCCTTCATACCAGGATACTGAGATCCACTCAGCAGCTCTAAACTTGGTCGAAATGAATTGGTGTTAGATAAGTACAATACATTTTTTCTCTATTCTCTATATTTCCAATTCTTAAGATTTTCAACATCTATACCAATGTAAAGAACAAACAGATTATAGCCGATAAACTTTTCAAGGCTTGTATAATCTAAAAGAAGACTTTAAAATAAAACCTAAATTAAATTTGGGCACAAATTATAAAATGCTCAAAGACAAAACTTGAGGTAGCAATTTAGTAATTCAATTAATTTTAAGATTCTACTTATATTGGGTCCAGAGTTAGTATATATTAATTATAATTTTTGTTTACAAATTTATTGATAATTATTATCTTCATAATTTCTATAAAGTTCATTGATTTGAGAAACCGTATAAGTTAAGCAAAATAAATTTAAATAACATAATGACTCTTACCTTAAATAGTAACATAATAGGTCGATTAACAAAAAAAAAAAAAATTAAAATCTGTTCCCCTACAACCCATGAAAGGTTAAGGGTGCAGTACTTTGTAAGGAAGTACTGTTACTAGACCAACGGTTGTGAAAGGAGGTGATTTGTTCGGAATCACGCTTTACCGCCAGATTTTTACTGAATTAAGGGTACCCAATTCATGAGACTGGGTGAACCCCAGAAGTGCATTAGAACCCACAGAGTTGACTCACGGCTGCAATATAACAGAAAAATATTTTCTACCCAGCCGGATTCCAACCCGGGTCCTAGGAGTAGTTAACTATGGGTCTATTGGGAGCACGGTAGTGAGCCCCGAACCACAGTTCCACCGCGCTTCTAATAGTTCCATAGTCAATCAAATTTCAATTATTCATTTTTTTGGGTCGGTTTTAACCAACATAATTGACAATAGATGGATTGGAAATGGATTTCTCTAATCATCGATTCAACTACAACTTCTCGAAAACTTTATAAATTATATTTTTAACTGATGAAAAGTATTTAAATTTACTTACTGAAACATTACGACAATCACTTTTCTGATTTATGAATCTACTAATATACTTGAAAACAATGACCGCAAAATATTTGAAACAGTCGCGCGAGCACCTCATCATGTTAACAACACAGTCATAAGTTTTTCCTTACATTTTTTTACAACCGTTTAACATACAGACAACTACAGACTATCATGTTATAAACTATGATACTCTCATACAAGTGCCCGTAACCAAGCAATGACAGTAAGTCCTTTGAATGATTCTAATTTTTGAAAACGTTTTTTGAGGTTCTAGTGGATACTGCCCCTAAAGAACTTTGAAATTCTGTGATTCATGTCATGATATAGAGTGGAATAAATCAACTCGATTTAATTCAGACTTTTCAAGGATTTGGGATCATTCGTCATTAGGGGGAATTCGTATAGGTATCAAAATTTCTTAACTAAAAAAGAAATAATCAATTATAAATTATGACTTTCATTACGAGAAAGCAAAACAAAATGATCCACTTGTTCGCCATATACTAATGAATACTTCTTTTTCTCCTTATAATTAAATCACTTTACTATAAATCTTTATCTTACAACATCAGGCCAAGAATAAGAAAAATATTCCTAATATAAACTCCTTAAGAATCCTTACTCACAGAAATGATAATTATACAACATTTTCGAGTTTGAAGGAAATGTGATCAACTGACATTATTGCGGAAATAGTGTTATAATTTATGAAAATTGCGAAAAGATCAATAATTATTGATAATTTCACATTTTTTTTCATATTGGAGTTATATTTGGTACAGAAACGTGTAGATAGACTGACGATATGAGGATTTTTGATCAAACGAAAAGTTTCCTTAACGCAATAATATTACTCACATGCTCAAATATGGCAAACTATGCGATTAAATATTTTTAAAAAATATATTAAATTCATCCATTTTTCCTAATTTTTTTTCTACAAATTTTCCATTCTAGAACAATGTCTTATAACGTTTCTAATAGTAACATTCAACAGACCCTTCATCAAATGTGATATTGCTGGTAAAGATGAAAAAAACATGCAAATTTTCTTTAGTTTATTTTATTTTAAAGCAGTTTTCTATCTTCTTTTCAATAGGAAAAAGACCTAACTAGAAAAGTGACGTCAATAATTAAAAATACAAATCGAAATTAATTAAACATTACTAAAATTAGAAATTAGTTTCTGCCTTAAATCTATGAACACAATTCATTTAGGAATTTTCAGATAACTTACTTTGGCTTTGGTTCAATAATGAGGTTGACAATTATTCTTCAAAAACCTACAATTAAAGATATCTCACAAGATATCAATATCACAAGAGATACAATATCTCTACAATTTAAGATCTCGTAAATTAAAAATTTAATGGTATCTAAATTGTGCATTAATTCATTTATTCATTCAGTATTGCAAAGTACGTCTTATCATTCTTTCTCTATTACTTCAATGTATATATGAATACGCACTAAGCCAATTGTTCGCCAATCGAAATAACTCATTTGAATTTTCACTTCAGGATGAATTGTTATTGAACCAATCAAGTGTTTATTTTTTAATTATAATCTTAAATTGCAATCAAATTAGAAATTTTTAATGAAAATAACAGACTACTGGATTGGTGAGGAATATTATTTCGGATAAAAATATCTCTAGAGTTCGGTAGATCATTCTTCTTTTATAACAGTAAAACTAGAACCTTAACAGTTCTTCATCGTTAACTCTTTAAATGATAGCATTTTCTGGCTCCTTCACAGCAATCCTAGTCTAAGAATGACGTAAGAGACGATAGACTTACGAGGAGACATTGGAGTAGCGAAAGGGGTCAGTAGAGTCGGCCATTGATCATAACCGCATAACCGCGGCGCCGGTTCCTGGAATGTTCTCGAAGCTGGTGTTGAGGTTGGACGGGTTCTTCTTCAGTATTGCTTAACACATTTGGAGATTGCTACATGTTACCTCTAACGGTCATCGTAAATTATGATCACCCACCCCATGATATAAATTTTCGTTTTTAATGTGAATAAATGCCAACAGATTCCCATCATTTTTTTTTTAAAGCTTAGGATCATTTTTAGGGTTCCTTTCATTCTCAAGGCCTTCAAGAAGAATTTTGTTGAATTAATTAGGTAGCATCATATTTTTCATACGGATTTTAAAATTAGGTCCTGACACTCAAAAATTTTATTAGATTTAATGAATGTAAAAAAAGAGGTTTCATTTTATTTATTGATCAATTTGATAATGATTAATTTAAATTAAATTTCAGATTTAGTAAATGTATTTATATATACCAATTGCCTAAATTCATCTACTATTTACAAAGGTGAAATTCGGTCACAACCTCTATATACAACTGTTGTAATTTTATAACTTAGGCGTAAACGATCATTGTGGTTGATGTTCCTTATAATAAATAAATACCGCAGTCATTATAAGAGTCAGATTTAGATGTTTTAGATCCCTACATGTTTATATTGAATTGTAATCAATATGTTTTTTTGTAGTTATGAGAGTAAACACAATTATGACCAGCAACAATTTTTTCCATAAATTCAAATAAAAAGTAACAAGAATATCGTCGTTCATAAATTTTAAAAAATATCTATTTTTCTTCTAATGTAATAAATAACGTAAAAAAATCTACAAAATATTTAAAATTTATATTCTTTTTTTAGGAAAATTTATATAATTTAATTTTATAAGGAAAGTTGAATATATTTTTTATGATCAACAATTTATATACTTAGACATGTTTTAGAATGTATGTTGTTGAAGCTTTTAAAAGGTCTTTAAAGTACATAATTCATTTGACTTACGGAGCCTCTGCAACAATGAATATTTTCATAAGGCATAAAATTCTACAACAACTTAAACTTTCTATGTTGTATTTCTTTCCTCTTTTTGTCGAGTTATAGCCGGCTGACAAAAAAATAAGCAAGACTAACTATGCGTTTCGATTGAGCAATCATACCATCTGTCCCGCACCACTGAATTAGGAGATGACCTACCTTTGAACAGTAAGGCCAACCACCATTCAGTTGTCATATATACTAGTCAGTAATGATATATATATGCAGTTTTAAAAATATAACAAAAATTTGAATCTTTTGAATTTATTATATAACTTTTGTAAATTTACGTATATTACATTCTTTATATATTTTTGGTCTATAAAAAGTTTATTTTTTTTTACGCTACAGCCATAATCCTAATCAAGATATAAAAAACCAAAAATATTCATAAAAATAAACAAAATCTGACTTCAAAACAGTACGCTAGAACGACTAAAAATAAATAGTTTTACTTACAAAAGAGTTTTGTTCCAACAATGAATCCTGCAACCAGTGTGACAACTAATCTAGGATCAATGTACTGCGCCATATCTTGTTGAGAACCCATGGACTGTTTTTACGATCAATAACAGTTTCGATCTTGGAATTAGCTGTGAAACAAATATTCGACAATTTGTTTATTAGTACGCACTTCCAATGCGTCCATCAGTTTTTTAAACAGTCAAATCGTTCTTTAGAAAAAAAAACTATTATCGAAATATACAAGTAATTGTTCTAAATGAATCCGATCATTAGAATAGTTTATATTTTTATAAGTACTTTCCTTTAATTCTATGGTTAAATTAATAAAAGAACTTGCAATAGCACATGAGTTGTGATCAGGCTTGGTACAGACATGAAGAAGTGATTAATTATTGTACTATTCAGGTTGATTTGGAATAGTTACTCAATATTATATTTTTATCAGTATATTGATGGTTGTTGTGTACCATTATTAACTTGACTTTTTTTTAAAATCACTATGTTTATAAATAGCTTCTTTCGGATCCTACTATATAAATTTTGTGTAAAATGAAAGAATGAATTTAGAAATGTATAAAGGAAACATAACCACTATACATATCGGTTGTATTGTTGGTTCCTAGTTGGTGTTTGTTGAAGAATCTCAGAGCTATTTTCTTCTTGCGTTAAAATGTAATAATTTCAACTTTTTTAGTTTATGTGGTACTATTGGAATTATTATATATAATGTGAATCGAATAGAACTGGAATGTGGATGTGATTTGTTGTGTTGCAATGTGAATGGGTATATGAATAGAAGTCAACAACAAAATATTAACATAAAATACACTATCTTTCTTGTAATGCGTAGTAATTAAACTAAATTTTTTGATCTGAAGTAAAAAGACGATTAAATTTATTGTAGTAGTAAATTTAACACCCCAATAATAGAAAATTTCCTGGCCTTTACAATATCCTTTGTACTGGTCAATTAATTTTTTTTTCCTCATAAGTCTTCAATTCAAAGAACTTTGTTATAAATGTTAAACTGTCAAAACTTTCTTGAGATATTTACTTTAAGATACTAGAAATAAAATCCTGGTCTCCTTGATTATTCGATATGAAATAGATGAAAAAAAAAACTTTCAGTCCTTGGGATATCTGGTTTCTTTATTTATTAGTTATGTGTTATTTTATTACTCTGAAATATGTCTATAATGTTCATTGGTATACAAACAATCAAGATTAAATATTCTTTATGCCTATACAAACTTGTTAAAGTCCACTGTTTAAAATAAATCTGAAATAATTTGAATAAAGTTCCCTAATTGCTACAAGATAGCTCCGTGTTCCCAAAGCACTGGTTGCTAGAACGCGTTGGGAAAGAAACCATCAATCAAGAACTTGGCTAACAACCAGTCACCATTAAAAATCGTGCCGTACTAATGAAATGTAAATGTCTCTGTAACTACAAAAAAAAAAAAAAAAAAAAATTTACACACGTTTGAATTATAGATCCGATAAGTAATGCTAATACATTTGTTATGAGGTAAAGTATCTGTGAATTTCCTAGGCTTGATGTATTGATATTTCAATGCGAAAATGAAACGTCAGAAACCTAGCATTATTTTTTATATACCCCCTTTTTTCAGTGAGAACCGATATATACATATATACTTTTTCTTAA
Source organism: Halyomorpha halys (assembly GCF_000696795.3). Lineage (NCBI taxonomy): Eukaryota > Metazoa > Arthropoda > Insecta > Hemiptera > Pentatomidae > Halyomorpha > Halyomorpha halys. Next base: position 167,343 of record NW_027110804.1, on the reverse strand, counting down.
TGATTATTGACCGATGATAATAAATATCAGGGATGGCCAACTTATCAAAATATAAGATCTCCTTTTTATCTTAAAAGTGCATCGCGATCGACTTACATAGCAGTAAGCCAAGGGGTGAGAAGGGTGAAATGCATACTAGGTTTATACACTGTGCATAAGTTGCATTCCAGTGAGGTATGGATAGATAAGAAAAATATATCTTCAAAATTTTTTTTTTTTGTTTTTAATAACTTATGTTTTCGAGATATAGGCTCCAGAAGAAATTAAATTTCCAGACCTAACTTTTAATAGCAATTTTCCGTACATATTTGATTTTCTGACACTTGTTCAAGATAGATTTTTACTTAATTAAAATGCAATTTTATTTTTTTGTCACGTTGTAGTAATATTTGTTCATGAATATAAAAATGTTATTATAAAAATGCACATTGAGGCTGATAACTTGATTTCAATATTTCATTTCGCATTTTTTTTTTTTTTTTTTTTTTTTTGGGGCTAGGAAAAATTATCACGAAAGAATAAGACTTACTTGATAATCTATCAATAGCTCGTTGAGTACACCTCGTACTGAAATATAGATATACGGCTTATCAACGTACTAGCGCAAAAACAACAACAATAATCATTTAAAGGGCCAAAAAACTCACATCCAGGAAAATTAAAAGAACATTATTTGCTAATCCAAATCAAGGAGTAGGTTTCTTTTGAATACAAAACATTTAAAGTTCGGTTGAATTCCAAAATATATTTGGTTGGTGTTCAGTATGAATACTTTACAACACATTTTGTGGTATTTCTGTTTAGAAGTTCAACATTCTAATACTTTATTCCAATTCAATCTGCTAAAAGAGAATTTATCAAAAATAGATCGTGTTAAAATTATATATCCAAAACGAAATTTAATACTTAAATGTTTCAAAAATTATATAAATAATTACAATTAAAAACGTAATACTGCTCTTTTGAATAATTAGGAGCTGAAATAGACCAAGAAATTAAGTTACCAGATTTTGGTTGGTAAAACACTATTAAAACATTTTTCCTTTTAGCCTCACTTTGATTACACTTATAAGAAGAAAAAAGTAACAATATACTTAACAAGTAATAAAATTATAAATGATGATGAATATCAGTTTTAGTTATTTTCTTTAAAACAATTACAAGATAGATGTAGAGCTCAGAAGTTTACGCTCTCAAATATTAACCAGTCTCCACATTAATAAATTTGAACTATATTGTTCTAGTAAAACTTTTTTCTATACCAGAAAAACGGTGTGGTTGGTAATGTGCTGAAATCTACAGATGATATCATTATATGTATAGGTATTAAACGTAACATCTAAAAAAAAAATTAATTAAATTTGGTTTGTATTAAATATTGACAACTATTTTTGTCCCCTTATTCAATTTTGGATTTTTTTTACACTTCGTACAATCAGGTACTAAAATTTAGAATTTTTTTATGTTGTTTTTACTGTAAATGTGCATGTCTTTGCATTATTTTTGAATATATTATTTATTTCACAGTAAATATATGCAGTACAAATCGTTATTATCTGATAAACCTATCAACATGTAGAGCAATACGATTTGACAATAAAAAATGCATGAGAGAAAATGTTCTGAGATAGTGGATATCATGAAACAATTCGTAGCAATGGAGTTAGTACTGTTGATGTATGTGATATATGCCATTATTCATAATGTAATTGCTGTATGTTCTGCTTGGAGAAGATTAATTGTTGTTCAAGTACTCTTTGATCTTCCCTCCTCATAAATATCTTTTATGAAGCCACACAATCAATTATTAGAAAATATTATGAAGAAGAAAAAAATAAACATACTACTAGTAAATAAACTAGTCTAATAACTAGACTAATAGTCAGTATAGATCCCACCGAAATATTTTAATTGAAATACTAATTAATAAATTTATTTTGCAATAAATATTTTTAAAAACTGAAGGTAATAAAATTAGTTCAGGAAGAGATTAAATATCTTATAGATGATTTAAATATTCAATTAAGATTCATTATAGAAATTTTTCAGTTGAACATAAATATACCATTAATATTAAATAATAATAATTACTTTAGTCAAATCAAAACTCATTTTTTTTTCAAAAATCTTTATTCCTCCTATCTTCAAATGTATGGATAAGTAAATGGAATAAAGTTTAATGAGGTGTAGATAGTTGACCGTAGATTACTGATTGGAGAGGTTTGTCGGGGGGTGAGGTCCATATTCTACCTTTTTCCTTTTATATATATATACACACACATATAGTTGTATGTATTGATATATAAGTTAATACTCACACTGTAATTCAGATATAAGTCACTCACGCTTTGTGAGTCACTATATTTCATTTTCTGTCATATTGTTCAATTTGTATATTCAATATTTGTTTTTTTTTGTTTTGTTTTTTTAGACACTACTTACATATCTTATATTATATATATCTTCTTACCTACATAATATTATATTTCATCTTTCACCGCAAGAAGTTGAATAATATAATTCAATTTTCAATAACAACAAAATAAATATGTTGTAAAAAAAAAAGTTGTAATTTCATTAAAATAATGAATATTATAATAAAACTTGAAGAATTTGCTACAAAAAAACTATAATAAGATAATTTTAAATCTGTTTTCACTTACAACATATTTACTTATTGTATTATTTTGTACAGTTGTAAATTACATTAAATATATAAAAAAATCTGTTTTAAAAGGCTCTGTATTTTTTATTAGCAATAAATAAATCGAACAATCATATATAAAATCGAACAGTTATTTCAAACTGTATTTTCTACAAACAAATTCTTATCACTGTGTAGAACTTTGAAAAGTCTGTTTAATTAAAAGAAGATTTGATATTTATATCTTGAGGATTAATACTATATCTTAGAAAAATTAAGTTTTGAAAGCAAAAACTACGCGAAACCTTATACATATTAAAAATTTACTGATCATTAAACAGATAACATAAATAAACAATATTCGCTCAACAAACAAAATTTGCCTAGTGGTAGAAAGTTAAATTATTAGTTGGGAGGGAGGGGAGCAGGATGCGAAATTTATGTTAAAATCGATCTAGAGATTCATGTATCACAGGACGTGAACTATAATTAAATTAAAGGAAAAGAAATTTACTTAGGTTGAATGAATTAAATACATCTAAGAAGAAAAGATATTCATAACGAAAACAGTTTCGGGTTAAATGAGTCACTGGGTTCGTGTACAAATAAAGATTTTTAAATTTTGTATTTTTTTTTCATTTCCTTAGTCACCACTAATGTTTTTGCTTGTTCACAAAATTTACTTAATTTTATGTTCGGAAGAAGGAAAAAAAAATCTCATTTTTTTTTTAAAGGATTAACCGGAATATATAAATCAATTTGATTTATTTATTTCCCTTCCTTTATTACCCTAAGTCTTAGCTTTTCCACAGTATCACGATTTGAAAAAAAATATATATTTACATATTATTGAATATTTTCGGCTCATTAGAGTTTAGAAAATACATCAGTTACATCAACTTGAGTGGGTGGAACATTCCCGTGATAACTTCCTCCAATATGAATGGTATTGCTCTAACTGTTCAGTAAGGATTTACCAGCTTGTCAAACTAATCAATATTATATTTCTTCTTAGTAGTGGCGTAAAACATAATTATACCATGTCCATTGTAAGAAACGTGAGTTTTAGGAGGTTTTTTGGTCTCACTATTTTTTTTTATTCTTAATTTAATGATTTTCCTTGAGTGAGTTTTTTCATTTTAAAATTACTAAGGAGAAATAAAAGAAAGGTTGATCTAATGATTATTTATATAAATTATCATTATTAAAATTAAGTATTAAATTTTGAACCAATGCTAACTGTCTTCATACATTTCTTTAAATTAAAGTGTCTTACATAATGTACTTTTTACCTGTATGACATAACTCTACTTTTCATCTGTGTTTTATTTTTTTAACTATGAATCCATTAATAGTGAAATAACTATATGATATTCTTAATTTGTCTACTGATTTTAAAAATAAAATGAATTTAAATTATGACAAACTACTAAATTTTTTTAAAAATATTTTACTTTAACAAAAACAGAGATGTTGTTATCTACCTTACATAATTAACAAGTTAGAAACCAGTTAATACAACGTAGTCTCTATCCAGTTTCTTCTCTAATGATACTGTAACACTGAAAGTACTTGAATAAATTAAATTTTAATTATAAGTATTCGAGGTTTACACAGAACATTTCATTAATCAGTGACTAAATTAATTTTATTTATGATCTATATAACTAATAATCTGCAGATTATGAAAATAACTCTTCTTTTTTCCTTTAATTTCATTAGTAATCCTGTGTTAAAAACAATTACAAGCCTAACAATAAATCTTTAGTTTTGATTATTCTTCTGCTTTCTAGTATTAATTCCTAAAAAAAAGTTTTTTTTCCTTTAACCGATTTATTTAACATATATTTTAAAGTTTTGAGACCCCAATAACAATTTCATATGTATGAATTAATTAAATAACAGTATCACGCTAAGATTTAGAGAAGCTACAGTTTATTAATTAAGATGATATTAAGAAAACAGAAAATTATTAAATTTTATATTTTTTAAATTATATATTATTCAAATATTTTGAGTTTTAGACTGTAGAGGAAATCTCATAATGACATAAATTTTGTTCTTCTCAAGTTATAACAGCTTAATAATTACCCGTCCCTTTTCAAAAATTGGAAAAAACAACAGTTTCAAAATTTGTTTGTAGCTCTGTTTGTATACTTTAATAGTTTTACAATGTTTGATACAATATTTGATTACTTAAACTGTAATGTCTGATAACTCCGGAAAAATCCAGCTATATGATTTTTTTATTATTAAAAAAAAAATAGTTTTAGAAAAATTTTGTTTCAACCACTATTTTGTACGATTCCTGCATATTTTTCCTGACGAAATGAATCCTTCGGAGATGTTTCTATAATGAAGGGTTGTTTCTCCTTTTTTTTTTCTTTTTTTTATATATATTATGATTTTTTTCAAATTTATGAAGTAATCAAAGCTTTTTTTTATTATTGATTTTGGATCATTATTGCATTACTTTTTATTAATGAAATTTTTATTATACATTATCACATTATATAGTATCCGAAATTTGTATTAGTTTTTATTGCCTAATTACGAGTTGAAATGTATAACTATTGAAAAATGGGAACTTGGGGTAATATTTTATTAAATTTTATGGTAAAGTTTTCAGTGATTCAGAAATTCAAAAAGTTTATTTACAATCTGTTTGTTATTCTGCAAAATTGAATGGAGGTCTGCTGGTATTTCATACTAAGATTTGAGGGAATCGTATGCTTGGTATTCAGTAAAGATATATTTTATGGTCAGGAGCGTATGACCTATTCGAAGGCGCGTCAAAATCACCTTCTCTTCGCGAACATTTCTAGCGGATAGTATCCAAAGTTTTAGGGTTGATTTTTGGTTCAATACTTCCCACTCCATTGAATTGATCGATATATTATATAATAACGCATCCAATGTTTTTTTCTAGATTAACTAAATTCCTATTCAACTGAGTTTCCATAATTTGAATTTTTTAAGCATCAATTTAATTATTTTTATATAAGTTCCAGTTTCGATTTTTTAATATTTTTGTGATTTTTTTTTTTTACAATAAACTTATCATTGAGTTTGTTAGAGTATCTTTAAAAATAATTTATTGACAATCTTGCTCTTTCTATCTCTTCCACGACCTTTTTCATACTATATAACATTATTTTAGAAACTAAATAATAAAAAAGAATTAGGAATATATTTTGTATCCCTCAAACTTTTACTGAACTAGAGTCCTTTAAGATACGAGAGCCTCGTAGACCTGCGTAGGGACCCACTTTTGAGGTACAGAATGTCCTCCGTAACCCACCCATTATCTCAGAGTGGAAGGCTATTTAGAAACACCGCTGAGTGTTATTGGATGTCTCCATTGAAGATAATGGATTGGTCCGAGTCGGTAATAGATGGTTTTGGTGTCCTGTCATCAGACCTGTTAACTTCATTCGTGATTTAATGAAGTTATCCCTGTATTTAAAACGGGTTAATTTATGCCAGTCGTTAATTAATTAAGGTGACAATATAATTATTGAACAAAACAGTTATAAGTACATCGTATTATATAAATTTTGATTCCCTTGTGGTTTTATTTATTAACAAAATAAATAGAGAAAATAGTAATATACTTAAAATATAT
>NW_027110804.1:152834-161024 GCF_000696795.3 Halyomorpha halys | reverse complement strand
ATATTGATAATAAAGGTTCATTGTTGAGTAACCTAAAGGTAGGAATTGATCTCCAGAATCACAACCGAATTTCAGCTATTATCCTGTTATTCATAGAAATTTTAAATCATGAAAACTTTTTAAGAAATCTCACAAAATTGGAAACGTAATTTTTTAAATAGAAATTAAATAATCTATCAAATATTTTGTAATAACTGCAGTTAATACCAAATTACCGTAGAGTAATGTAGTAAAATATAAAATATTTCAGAAACTAGATATGTTTTGATTAATCATCGGTGATCAAACAATTTTTAGAACATATTTTGTACGGAAAAATTTTTTCTGGATGAAAAACCAATACGTTTATATTATTGAGCACCTGGTAGTATTCACATCATACTTCACACAGTTAAACCAATTAGTATCAAAGAATATTCCTGCAGCAAGGCAGAAAATCCAAAAATCGACTAAATCGTAAATTTTGTTTAAAGTTTTGAGACCGTAAAATCAATTGTTAATATATATATAATTTATTCAAATTCTTGAAACTGTGATTTATCTATCAAATAAATCAAAACGTATCCTTGTTATGTCTCAACACTCTTTATTGTAGTAATAGTTCAACGTTCCGGCCAATTAGGCTATCCTCAAGGTCAATCTTAAATATAAATTCACACCTCACCTCAAAATTTAAAACAATGTTTTACAGGCTATTTTCCCCAAGTCATCAAATACAAGCCAAAATCACCCTATTTTTTTTAAAAAAATTCGATAATTTTTAAAACTTTAATTTTTGATTAAAAATACATTATTCACTGTTAGATAAACGAATATACAAACGTGTATATCCGTTGTAAAATGCAATTCAAAATTTCTCACAATAAAAAAACATTTTTTCCCCCAAAATTTTTAAGTGAATTCGATAAGTTTCTACCGTCACTTCTAAACTTAAACTAAATCCGTTTATGTAAAAATACAATGCATTTTTTTTTATTGAGTAAAAACAACGAGTTATGATATTTTATCAGATCAATAATTTTCCTAGTCCGATTATTTTGAATTGCACAAAACATCCCAGAAGGTCACAGTTTGTATTGCTATAATGTACATATATTTATTTCTTAAAAATTTGACCATGACGAATAGGAGCTTTTATTTGATTCAATTCAGTTCTAATGAGCCCAGGAAGGACCACATATTACAACACCTTTAGCCTGTTACAGGCTATCTCTTTGTTAGGGTATGACAAATTGAACTGAGATTCCAAACCCGCCAATAGTGAAGCCCGCAGATAAATTTATTGCAGGCAGAACTTGGCCCACGCGGAGAAACCTACTGACATATCCTTCCTCTTTGTCGATCCTGGCCAATGATTGATAGAGCTGCTTGATTGAGAATAGTTTCTGTCTCATTGTTTGATAGTGTTTCCATGCCGAAGAAGAAATTTTTCATTAGGGAGAAAGTTAAGTGATTTTGCAGGATAAAAACTGTGCCCTATATAGCCAATGGAACGGTACTTTGTGTTATTAATTCAACTCCGTTCTCCAATCAGAGGGGTTTAATAAATACGTATTAAGTGGAAATATGATAAAATTATTATTATCTATAATATCTTAAATTTCTCATTTAGATAAATTTTTATTTCATTTGTTTTTCTATCAAGCAGTGAAGCAACTAAGAAATCATCTACATCGATTCTTATAAATTGGGAAACAGATTAGGTCCCGGGGTCTTCTGTCTAAATTTTAATATTACACATTAATGGCTATAGGTCCTCTCATGGGGGAATAACCTGTCGGTTGAGCATGATCTTCACCAAACAACCTCTTGGCCTAGAAAAAGTTCTTCTTTCACCAAGTATTGAACCGAAAACCCTTCATAGGAGGCAGTCGCCCAGGTTTCTCTTTTAAATTGAGTATTTTTATTATTTACATATATGACCTTTCTTTATTTAGAATATGTTTTCCTTGAATGTTAGAATAAATAATACCATATATTCATGTATAATAATTATATCACTTAAAATTCTTAAGTAAAAGGTATTTAAGTGCGACTTTGTTGGAGAAGCTCCTGATAAAATATGTTGGGTGTCTTCAACGGCGTAGCCCGGGTGTCTCCTAGGCGGAGGAAAATTTTGCCTTCACCTTATTCAAATATTTCAATTTAAAATACAAAAACATACAGTAATTTTAAAAATCATTTTGGAAAGAAATATCATATCTTATATGTTCATGTATCGTGTAGAAATAAAAAAAGTCATGGAATGAAATGGTTTAAATTTTTATATGATATTATTATTTAATGTGAAATTTTGCCACCCCCTAAAAGTGACGCTCTCCCTCGCTCTTACTACCCTACTAGGCGTATTTTCCCCTTGGGGTACTTAAATACAAACTGTTGGATCTTCTTGGGCAAAAGAACCACCGTACCCTGGATGGTTACGTACAACTGGTCATGTAAGAAGTATCCTTACTAGCTCAGTTCTATACAAAAGTAAAAATAAAATAAAATTACTTAATTAAAGCTTGCAGAATTTCAAACAGAAAATTAGAAGCTCGTGTATGTTACCGCCAGCTGTGACCGCCTGAAACAGGCTTAAAAACGTTGAGGCTATCGAACTAAAGACCTCGTATTGTTTTTTGGTTTGCAGATCTATATAATCAATAAATGAATGAAAATTAAAATGTAAAAACTAATTTATTACGTCCTCATTTCCTCTAAAGAGTTCTGATAACATTTCAATATTGCAAAAAAAAAAAAATTTTAATCCTCTACCATTTTCTTGTAAAGTTGATAACGGTATATTTACACTGTGTAAATCCTTATTTAACGATAAAATAACAACAAAGATAAAATTAAAAAAATATAAATAATAAAAATTAGCTTCATCGAAATCTGTATATCTGTTTACTAATGAAAAGCAGGCAACAAAGCATATCTCATAGATTGCAATATAAACTATTTATTTATAAACAAATTTATGCGATATTTTCATCTAAAAAATATGACAAAAACATGTTTTTATACTTATCATCGGTCAATCTACAACTCTCTTTGTGAAAAGAAGCTTTTATTCTTATTGTTCTAATGCCTAATATTTATTCAATAACGATTCCTGGAAACTTCGTATTCTAACAAGAGACCCGGTTCCGTTCATAACTAAATTGAGGCCAAACAAGTATTTTTTAAAATTATTGTTAGTATTTTAAACATTCTCAATTGACCTTAATCCTCTGCGATAATAAGACAAGAAATTTACTGACGTTTTTATTGTAGTTTACTATTAATAATTATAAAGCGGTTCTAAATGTTTTGAAATGCCGTGCTTTAAATCTAATTTTAATTGGACTACTTGAAAACAAATAATAAATTTAATTTCACCCCAAGTTCTTGCTTCAAACGTTTACAGATGAGAATCGCTATTCCTTTTTCCAAAATTATTCTTTTTGTTTCACAAACGGCACGAATACTGTGTCAGAAATGTCAAGGTCTAAAAACCGTTAATTGGTCCCATGAATAATTATACGGGTGGGGTTTTCTTTGCTGACCGCGGTGGCTTTAGTAACTAAACCTCAGCACTCACTGGATACTTAATGTGAACAACTGATGATTACATATGATTACAACTCGTCTTATAGTTAACCGAAAATATTTAATATTTTTCATTAAATTAAAAACATATATTTACACAGAAAAGCTGCAAACAAACTGCCTTGAGATAAATTCATTATTACAATTATAAGGTAATATTGAGTAATTAATTCAGATCAGATAATGTATTTTAATATTTTTGAATTAATTCGATGAAATTCTCGATATAACATTTATTGTGACTAAAGGTCTCACAGATCTGAGATAGATTCATAATATTTTCGACTTTTCTTCTCCGAGGACACTTCTTGTAAATATGGCCAATCCTAAAGCTTACTGTAACTTTTTTTTGTATCCAAAATATGCTACGTGAGAGCAGAAATATTTCTTTACAAATAAAATCTACAAGCTTATGAAATAATTATAACTTGTATGTATATATTTTTTAAACAAAATATGTAGATGTTGTTTAAATGATTCCTATAACTGATACTAATAAAATAAATAAGAATAAGTTTTCAAGAAGCTTATTTTGTAATTTTAAAAATAATATATAAAGTGACATATCACATCGTTTAACAGATGAAACCAACTGATTACTTTGCCTCATTAGGGTTACTGTACAATCGGAGTGTGTGTGTGGCTGTATCACATATTTCCAATAATAACTGTCGGTATTTCTGAAATTGTGTGGAAATTTAAATACAGTGTTTGTATCAATATAATGAAAATAATGTTATTGAATAATATTGAACCAAATGGACTTAGTGTCTCTTCAATTTATATATTTTTCCCATCATTTTCAAGTTCAAATTAGGCTATTAACGAGATATTTTGCGTTTGAATCCTTTTCTAACACGAGTTAATTGTCTGTGCCTATGTTTAGCACTAAGCCGTTTTAAAAAATCAGTTTCGTTCCTTAAAAGGTTTCCCGTTCTGCCAAGGACGCCTGTCTGCCGTTGATCTTGAACGGTTCTTGAGTTGACGAGTAGGTTACAAATGTTTGCTACAGTAACTTACTAAGCGATTATTTAATTTTGTCAAAATATCTCCGTCCTGAATTCTAAGAAAATATTTAGAATTCAATTTAATATAATTGGGAGGTGGCTAATAAGCAAATCAAAATTGCATACAAGTATAATTACTTGTCCTACTTGGATTTGACCATAATTATCTGGCCCAATATTTAATCGGTTAATTTTAATTCTAGAATTTGTTTAATGAATATAGGTTACTACATCTGTAAAGAAACCATATTATTGACTAATTATGTCACCATACTGATTATACTAGTAGACTATTTACTGTGTAATTTTACTTTATATTTTCATTTTTTTTCTAATTAAAAAAAAATTACCATATATTTCTTAAACCTTTTCTCTTATAACTTTGTACCACAAAAACCATAAGGGCCAGGGGTTCAGTACTTAGGGATAAGAAGGGTAAAGACGTAATGATTCTTGAACTACGTTTATGATGTGATTAGTATCCACGCTGAGCCGCCAGGTTGTTTCCCAACGCAATTTAGGTCCTCGTATCAACTTTTTATCCACAACTGATGAGGCAAAAGGACTAACTAATAAACATATGGGTTCAGGAACATTGCAATATTAGAAAAGTATGAACTGCGGTTCAGATTCATTGCATTTTTTTTATACATAAACTGGGTAAAAAGAACGGATTAACCCGATCCTCGCCTCTTCTACCAGAGGGTAACTTTCTCTTTGTCTATCCCATTAGGGAACTTCCTTTTTCAGCATTTTCCACTTCATATGAACAGAGTAGTTCTAAACCAATAAAGAACTACTCAGCTTCCAATTTACGTCAGCTCAGTTACTCTCAAGCAGGATTCCGAATCCTAATAAATATAAAATATTTTGCTATTTTTAATTCACTCTTCGAAATAACAGTCAAACTATTGACTAACCCAAATAAAAAAAAAAAATCCTCCTAAAATAAAATTTAAAATTAATAACATGTCTATGCAAAAGAAAGATGAGCGTTCTTAGAAGTAATTCAGGACTGATTAATTAGGTCATAATAATAATGTTTATTCCCAAAATGTTTTTAAATATTTTTAATTTAAAAAAAAAATATGGCATGCATTATATGAGAGCCCAGCAGTAAGAACCAGGGAGGGGTTTTGCTTGATCTGTGAAATGTTCGGAACATATCTAACGTCAATTCATTATCCTTATTATTTACAACATTTTATGTACAGTAGAATTATATCGGAACTACTAGCATTTCCTTATTAGCGTAAAAAACATAAATACCTGCCATCTACCAGATCATATTCAAAATTATAGATCCACCATAAAGGTCCCGGGCCCAGGTGATTTACTATCTTCAACCTACATAAGCCGCCTTTCTATTCTTGTAATGTATATTCCTGAAATATTATATTAAAATAAAAAAAACATGAGTTTACATTAAAATATAGAAGGTAAGATTATAAAGTGTGGTTCATATTTCTTATTAATGTGTTCGGAATAATATTAAAAATCATCATTAGTCAAATTTAAAAATGTATAACCATAAAAGAATCGTTTATAATAAATGTAGGAATTTATGCAGTCTTTTCAGTGATTTCCTTAAATTAACTGTAGTTGACTAACCCCAATTTAAAGTTACTAACCTAATTATCATGAAATATCAATAAGCCAATAATTAGCCGTTTCGCGAATTATCAATTTCGTCACTATGCTCTACCTTTCTAAATTCACGTTTTAAGCTCATATCGTTCATATTGTATAATGTGCTTAATCATCAATTAAATATCCAAAGTTATTGGTTTCGGATAATGCTTTCTCCACTTCAGGAGAAAGTGGAAATTTGATGGCGACAGAGATTGATAGTGCATTATAACTTTGGGCACAGGCGAAATGAACTGGCATGTAGCTGCACCTGAAAAATATTTTTATGAACATATCAGGTTTATTTATCAAATGCATCAGCCCATAGTGGTTCATTAGCTGATTACTGTTAATCCATTTGTATTAACACATTTGTAATTATTTCCCTACCACTAAAAATTAAAAAAAAAAAGTATCAAATCCACGGGATGGTCATTACCACGCTTAGATTTTTTTAAATTTTCAATAAAAAAAATCTTTTGGTCTTAGACACTTGTTGGGAATAACAGATGAACGCTGACGGGAGGTGCATAGTAAAACAATATTCAAATTCCCCATAATCTGATAATATCTTTAATAATGATATTAAGGAAGGTTGGGAAGTTTTATAATGTTTCTAAAGCTCAAAGTAACAGAGAGCTAACAGCTCGTGAAACCAAATGTGTTCTTTGTAATAGTATTGGAAAGCCAAAGATGGACTGGTTACATTGTAAGAATGGATAAAGTGTAGATTCTAGAAGCCTCAGAGACGTGAACCTGGCCGAAACGAGCGCAAAAACTAGTGTGAATCGGCAGTGTGGCCCGATCAGTGAGAAGCGTTCTTCAGATTCATTGTAAAATAGCTGGCTAGCGGCAGTTCATCAAAGAAGCCAAATCCCATACTGTAACATACGACCTTGAAATAAAATGTTGTCACACCATTTATGGAAGGCACATTAGGACTACTGGAATCCTTAAAGTGGTTCTACCGCGACAATATTAAAGTAATATCATAAGAATTGAAAAAAAAAATGATAAAAATGTTTTATTCACGAAGACACGATATCTAAGATGAGTAAAAATGTTAGCTTACCATTGTTTTAAATTAGAAAAAAAAAATAATCACACAACCACGTAACAGTTTGCAACATGCAGCTGTTAACAAAAAGTGTTTTTTCTTTCTTTTACCCTTCTGATTTAATCCAAAAATTCAAATTTCGCGGAAATAAGTTAAGAATCTGAATTCTAATTAGTGATCCCTCGTGAGCTCGTTCTCATTACCTAACACTTCAGATCCCATCTCCAGGCTGTCTTTCAACCTGCTCGACATGAAGGGAGGATCAACTTTCGAAAAACGAACGAGACATGATTTGATCACTCCCAATCTGTCACTTAGATAACTGTGAATTTGGATTAGCTCGCCAGTTCGCTCAAGATTATCCCTTGCAAATATTTTTTTAAGTTATAGATGATCCTACAAAAAGAACTTTGTAAATATGGTATTGATATTCTTTTTGTTTTGATTCCGTTAACTTTATTGTCATCTAACATAAATAATGCAAAACCTAAAGGTCGCAAGATAGTCAAACCTTAGTACACCACTATACTCCATACTAATAAGATGTTTAGATAACTACTCAGTTAGAAATTTGACTAAAGACAGACGTGTTCCCCTCCCCCTGTGCTTCTCCGACCCCAAGGCTTAGTCGGTGCTGCCACATATCTGGGTGTTTCCATAAAGTCTGAAAGGTTCTGCATTTGAACTGCCGCCGGCGGGAGAACTCCTCAGTTTTAGCAGAAGAAAAATAAACATACATTCGTTCGTTAGTAGAGAGAATATGGGGGAGCTGGGACACTTCCGTGAGCAGCCAATCAGAAGCCAGCATTTTGGTGACGTCACACATGGCGGGAGATTTGAATTCAAATATTCGGCTCGACCCACCCTTAACCACCCACGTGATCTGTCACGTGTCATTAGGCAGCCAATGGGAGGCTAGTATTT
>NW_027110804.1:152065-152442 GCF_000696795.3 Halyomorpha halys | reverse complement strand
CCAGCTCCCCCATATTCTCTCTACTTTCGTTGATTTTTTATTTTAAGAATAAGATAAAAATAAATTCAAAATGAACCGAAAAACCTACATGTACCTGCCGACTTTATTGGAACCAAATATAAAAGATGTGATATTCAATATCCTTTGGTAGTCTATTGCTGTGAAAACAGGTTTCTTGCTGTTACCATTATATCTTCTATGGTATTTCACTATTATGTTCTTATCATTATATATCATGCAACTAATATAATTAATCAATAGACTGCAGTTTTAGTTTGTAATTATACTAACCAACTCCTCTGTTATTAAATAGATAGTTCAATTCAACTTAAATAATAATAATAATAATATGTAATAAATAAGTACATGAAAATCTG
>NW_027110804.1:151764-152015 GCF_000696795.3 Halyomorpha halys | reverse complement strand
ACCATTTTATTATGAGGGTCTCGCGTCCTTTTTCTTTTCGCTCAGCGCCATATTGGAAGGCTGAGTCTACCCGGCCGCCATTTTGGTTTTTTTTATTGCCACTATTGCATAAGAGTGTCTCGCGTCTTTTTTCTTTTCGTTCACCGCCATATTGACAGGGGCTGAGTCTACCCGGCCGCCATTTTGTTTTTGATACCACCATTTTATTATTAGGGTCTCGCGTCCTTTTTCTTTTCGTTCACCGCCATATT
>NW_027110804.1:144646-151714 GCF_000696795.3 Halyomorpha halys | reverse complement strand
CTCTCTCTCTCTCTCTCATCCTTCCTCCATCCCTCAGGCGGTGTTGTGAAGAACTATTCGTTCATGGTAAATTGTTGATCTCAGCCAAAAAATGATGTCGCTCTTGAGACAGTTCCCTCTTCTATCTGTTGTAGAGGCCAAGGTGGCTACCAAAGCCTACTGCTTCATATAATTTCAATTTAATTTTGATGGGGGGAGGGGAATCTTCCTCAAACAGAGTTAATGAATGTAACGTTGCAGGTATTCAAAGAACCGTGGCTGTGAATGGAACGACCGTTTGGGATTCGTATTTGGCAAGTGACCTGGTCTTAT
Organism: Halyomorpha halys; assembly: GCF_000696795.3. Classification (NCBI taxonomy): domain Eukaryota; kingdom Metazoa; phylum Arthropoda; class Insecta; order Hemiptera; family Pentatomidae; genus Halyomorpha; species Halyomorpha halys. The sequence goes on along the minus strand of NW_027110804.1, from coordinate 151,402 downwards.
ACATCTATAATTAGATGAATAGTTTTATAATTATAATTTTAGTATGTAATTCTGACATTCCAGCCAATTCTAACACTATCCTACCACGTATGCCGATGACACATGTGTACTCGCAGTAATAACCCATTAGTTGTATCCCAAACTTTCCAATCCCCCGAATATCATATCACAGCCCTCGAAGAATGGTGTCGTGATTGGAGGATTAAGATGAATTCCAACAAATCCCATTAAATCACCTTTAACCTTCGTCGTAAGCCTACCGACTGACCAACAGTTTCATTCTATAATGTTCCTCTTACCCCCTGTTGAATAGATCCGCTACCTTGGACTACATCTGGACAAAAGATTTACTTGGAATCCATACAGAATACTGAAAAGACAGGAAACTGCACATCGATTTCGACTATTACAACACTTACTAGACAAACGGTCTAAACTTCCAACTCATTACAAAAGACTGATCTACATGACTGTAATAAGGCCAATCTGGCCATACGGAGTTGAGCTTTGGGGCTCCACTAAACCTTCGAATTCCTCTCATATCCAATCCTTGCAATCCAAAATCCTTCGTAAAATCCTCAATGCTCCTTGCTTTATCAGAAATAAAATCATACATAAAGACCTTAATGTTCTCTATGTAACCTATCTATCCCGAACCAGATATCACTTCTTCCATTATAAACTCCCTAACCATTCAAACCCCCTAGTTTCTAACCTTGCATCCTCTTCCATTCCTGACAATCCTCCGAGGCACCTGAAAAGAAGATGGCCACGAGACCTCTAATCTAAAATGTCATTAGAGTGCTAACAATTGTTACTTTCTCTACACGCCTGTAACACTCCATTTTAACGCAGATCAAATTTACTGAATGTATTATATAATATACAGTTGTAAATTTCAGTAAAGATATTAAAAATAAATTATGTAATTAACTTAAAAAAATGAACCGAAGCAGAATCTCCACGCCTTGTGGTAACTTAAAGGTAGAAAAAGAAAAAAATAATTTAGTTTTGCATACGAAGTAACTTTTTTTATCATAAGCACGAGAGTTCCAGTATCCAACTGACTTAATGGAAATTGATTAATAGAGTAATTAAAAACAATTTTTTTTAATACCTTTCTAAATTCATCAACATTTTACAAACAAGCTTTAGCAGTAATTTACTTACAACTAGTAATTTACCTAAAAACATATTCAGGCATGTCGCTGATCCATGATGCAATCGTGGCTTCAGGTCTGAGGCCACCGTCCAAATAGGAAGAGAAAGTGGATCACTATTAATAGTGTTAGAAATAGGTAAAGAAGTAAATAACTTTAGAAAGTGTAATGCAATCTGCTGTATTTTATCTGCCTCCGTTCTCCGGCGACGGGATCTGTTGACCCGTAGTTTGTAGTGTGTCCTTTCTTTTAGATTTGATTTTCTTGGATTCTGCCGTTTGATGAGAACGATGGTTAAATCTGTGAGCTAGCTCTTCAATAATATAATTTGCTGAATTGTATTAACTCAAACACATTAAAATTGTGGGGTAAAAAAATTAATTCACGATTTCCAAGTAAGTGAGATCTCTGATTAAATTGGTTGGTTACATAATGCAATCTATCCTTTCAATAAAGGTTTCCAGCTTCTTAAAAAAAAGGTCAAATGTCGTATTCATAAGAGAAGTTTGGTCTAACTAAATGTTTCCATTACTGCTTCTTTTGCTTAAGGCCAGCACAGAACGTACAGAAAGGCCACGTGCTGTGGTTTGTCTGAACGTTTGGTAATTTGAGAAAATCAACAAAAAAAAAAAAAAAAAAAAACAAGCGAAAAAAAAAAAGCTACCACATTAATATATATATTTTTAAATCCAATTAACTCCAATAAACTTTTTCAAGCCGATATATTTCAAGTTGTAACTTTTTAATACAATCAATTTTCGACACAAACCTCAGCATTTATTATTCGTATTATGAACTTCATTTTTTTTACCTTTTTGAATTTTTTCTGCGTCTTTTGTTACCTTTCAATTTACCTATTTACTCTAAAATAGTCCTACATTTACAATGAAAATGTATACCTTACTATTTAATTTTATTTTAGACCATTGAAAAACTCATACATCTACTTATAAGACAAATCCTTCAAGGGTGGATACACAGTAATTTAAACCAAAATTCTTAGAGTAAATAAAATCCCATCTTAAAAGCTCTTATAGTATTTTACTTTCCGAAAGATAGACGGTTCGAACCTATTTCAGTGGGCTTCAATTCATTCCGCAATAAAATATAATCTAAAAGCAATAATACTTCACTGTATTATATATATTTTTATTTTAAAGCCTTGTTCAGGATAAAAATCTAAAAATCGGGATGAAGGATGGTATAATGTTAAATATGCATCAGAATGTTTTTGTGTTTCATCAATCAATTCGTCTGAAATTTTACCTTTTCCCCATAATTTTTTTTTTCAACTTGGTAAGGTGATTTTCAAAAATTAATAATATAAAGTAAGTAAAAGGAAATACTCCACTGTTGGTTGCCTTCAGTTTTACAAAATATTTGCTGTCTTAATTATAATAGTAAAAAATAATTAAATAAATAAACTATAGATGGAAGGAATATGGTCCGGGTGCGGTCAAGAAAAACTCAAATAGTAGAAATATACTAATTTAATTTAGGCTCATTAAATTAGTATATTTCTACTATTTGAGTTTTTCTTGACCGCACCCGGACCATATTCCTTCCATCTTCACACACGGTCAATCAATAATCTTCCAGTAAATAAACTATATATTTAATTTAAGTCTCAAATAAATTCGGTACTACTACAGCTCATGAAGGGTTGTTAGTGGCGCAATACTTCGTAAGGAAGTATTGTTGCTAGACCAACGGTACTGCAAGAAAGTGATTTGGTCAGAATCAAGGTCAACCGCCAGATTTTTACCCAATTAAGGATACCCACTTCACGAAGCTGGGTGAATCCGTGATGGCTCCCGAACCCACAAGACTAACTCATGGTTACAGTGAAACAGAAAATTACTATCTGCCACAGCTGGATTTGGAGCATACTGCCCTACCACTATATGGAAATATCAACCCTATAACTTGTTTGAGAATTAATGAAACACATTCGACAAAATCCCCGTGTTGATGCACTCTCTGATAGTAACTGTTCTTATAAACATGCGAATCTAATAGTAGATAAAAAAATCTTTAAATTTTGGAAATTATTTGGTCCATGATTAAAATAAATTGGGGGGGAAGAGGGATGAAATTCGACCGAATTCGGGCAAAACAATATTTAGGCCATCTGATTGATAGTATTTTTTAAATATAAAGGAGATATATTTGCAAGTATAACGATAAATCCACAATACCCAGCTGTACGAACTACATATAAAACGGGTTACATAAATCGTAAAAGTAATTCGTTGAAAGAAAGCTAAGTTTATCATATAATAGATGTGAGTTGTAGATATGATAATTGTACGTGATGTCCTGCCAGTCATTCCCCTGTGGGCTGTTTGAGCGTTTGAATTTATCTTGACACAGTCCATCAATTCTATCATTACCTTTCAATGGGATGACAGTTATTACCTTAATCAAGCTGTTGTATACACCACGCCAAAAGGAGCTTATGTTTTATGAAAAATGTTTTCTTTTGAAAGAAAAATGAGCCTTAAGAAAATTTTCTACAGCGAGTTAATGTAATGCACGTTAGTCCGTGCGTAATTTCGAGCGTGAAATCGCTAATATAATTTAATTACAATGTTATTTAATAGATTTTTAACTTTCTTTAGCTGTCCACACGATGTGAAGAAAGCATAAAATCAATTTCCGGTTCCACTTAACTTATTCTTAGTCTTCCGTTGATTGTCTCCTAATTTTCCTAAAAGATTCTTTGTTCTATGAAAAATTATACTTTTAAATCCATTTGCTAAAGAATTTAAATATTTATTTCAATTGTTTTTCATTTTTTTAAATTCAGGATTATTAGTTAATGAAACTTCAATATTTCAGATTAGTCGTTAATTTTTCCAACTCCTAGTGAAAAAGAAAAAGTTGCCTCTTCGGATTGAAGATACAATTTATTTTTCATAATAAGTAGGTAAATTCAGCGTGGAATCAAGATCTAAAAATAAAGAAAGAAAGGTACTAAAACAGTTGGTCTTCCATATTTGCACCTCTTTTGACCGTAACCAAGCCGTTGTACCTGTTTTTTTCGCCTAGGAACTCTTTTTTGGTCAAAACAAATTTCGTAGCACTTCTGACGAGCTAATAAAATTTCGCCATAATAATTTTTTGGACGATTAAGTATGTAGGTAAAATGAAAAAAATACACAGTAAATAAACAATTTTTTCGGAATATTATGAGAAAGAGGCATTCATTTTTGGCACTCTTGACATATGCTTAGGCACCCCATAATGCCAGGGCATTCTACCACTGATTTGCAAAACCCGTTTTTCGTTATTACTTAGGTTTTTGTTTTTTTTTTTCAAAAAGAATCAACAGTTCATTCAATCGTTTGAACAATTAATTCTTAATTCTCTGCCAGATTGCAGGACCGACCTTCCCAACTTTCATTTTCTAAGCGAGGTGTTGCCGAACGTGAATGCAGAGGTAACGCTCTCATTGAACTTCTGTATACCTCTAGAAATTCGAAGGGTTTTTCCTTCGAAAATCAAAATAAATATAAAGCCTGCAGCTTGCGTACGTGATTTGTTTTTGTTTAATTTCGGTGATGACGGGTATTTTTTTCCCACATTTGATTTTTATTTACCCCCCTAGCTGTCATTTCTGACATACGGGAGGGAGAGGGGGTAGGGTGGTAACCTACCTGTGACAGAGTGGAAGGGTCGAGTTTTCATTCCGCCATGAAATTAAAGCCAACGCTTGCATGCCGAATCAGATGAAACGAAATCAAACAAGCCCGGTGGAATGGGAGAAAGCATCTTGACATTCAACAGAACTATATTGTCATATCAGAAGGTCCCTTATCCAACTCCTCTTCAGACCTTATCGAGTTACATCAGTTACTTAACATTTTTAGTGGACACATGTAATTTGTTGTAGAACCGTTCGTGATTTATACTTATATTAGTTTATACCTATACTTATATAGAAACCTAATGTGATTTATTACAGTTGGAATACTCACGTACATGTGAAAGATCTCATTAATAACGCAGAGTGATGAGTTTGTATTGAAACCTTTGTATATTATAACTACCAATCTTTTTAGCAAGTCCATAAATTTGGCGAGCATAGGTTTATAACAATTTTACTAAATAATTATAAACATTAAGTTTCTGTATTAACGTCTGTGTTCTATGGAATTAAAACACATAACCGATCCCTACTCCACAAATTAAAAATATGAAAAAACATATATATAATGTTTATTTATATTATGTTCGGAGGAGGAGTAATATTCATTTTTAATTAATCAATCTGTGCCATTTTTGTTAGCGTTAAAATACAAGGGACTTTTATTCCCTTTTTTTATCCTTAGTCTAGATTTTGAAAGATACCAACTACTAATGGTGCATTGTTATAACTGGATTAGTGGCATTATCTTGTTAGCAGGAGTTCCTTTCCCTGATCTCCATCTTAGAGCCATAGATCACAGGCCCCGGCTCCAGCCCTAGTACAAAATCTTTGCCTGACCTTTGATCAAACTCTCTCCCGAGATGCTCATATCTGAGAGGCATTCAATCACCTCTGAAGCACTTCATCATTCCAGCCATTCCCTTGTCCAACAGACCCATAATGTCCTTCCTTATTTGCCTTATCTACCAGATTTCTCTGTTTTGGTGACATTAAGGGGATCAGCGGTTATAACTCTTGTATAACGTGAAGGAGAACTGGTAGCTTATAAAATTAAATACACCTACTGATCTTTGATATATTCTAGTTATATTCTGAACATTTGAAAGACTATTATATTTGTATTGTAATTTACCAATATTGATTCATGAAAATCAAGCAAGACAAACTTCGAAAGTGAACCAACTGCTTTTATATTTAACATCATACGATGATGTCATTCATTCAGACCGATTTCTCCGTCTGGTTAAAGTCTTCCATGCTGCATTAAATATCGAATCCTTTGGCATCTACCGAAGTAATAATTATGGTGTCGTCAAGCGAAAGTGTCGAAGAGAAACTCATATCCTAAAATTTTCATTCCGCAAGTAATCACTGCTTGAATCCTCTGAAGTTTTACTTTTTTGGATCATGTTACAATTATTTACAATCGTTTACTATATTACATAGCAATATATTACTGTACATATTTATTTTCTTTTATAACCTAAAAAAATAAATTAGATCAGAACATCAAAATTTAAGCCAAATAAATATAAATTAAGGTCACTGAATTGAATTAAATGATGCCGTATTACGGAATTTTTGGGGTTTGTATGATATATAATAAACACTAACTGTTCCTAAAAAAATATATATTGAATTTTTTTAATATTGTTTCTTCTTTTATTTTTTTGTTTTGAGTATTGTAAAAATTACAAAAAACTAAATTTATTTCTTCTTTATTAACTTTTTTGAATATTGGGTTCTCCAAATCAGCTATTGTTTGGTGAGAGAAATCAGTCCAATGATGCCGTTCCTAACTTACTAACCTATTTAGCATTTGGGTGTAAATTCTACTGCCATTGGTACTTTCATCTTCAGTTTTGGTATTGTCTAATGCTTTGCAAATGAGAAACTAATAGTAGGTAAACGATTTTCAAAAATGTGTTCTTTAATTTATTTTGT
>NW_027110804.1:143521-144596 GCF_000696795.3 Halyomorpha halys | reverse complement strand
TTATATATCTTATTTCTACAGTTATATATACATATTATATATTTGTATATACGATATGTATATATTAAGGAGAACATACCTTATTTTAGGTTGACTAACGATTATACGATTATATATTTTAAAGTTAATATTTTCTTTAATGTACTTGTTAAAAATCACTTATCATATCTAGAATAAAACATTATACTAAACAATATTTCAACAACATGCAGAAATTTCAGTAGCATTAAACTTAGTTTTAGTAGAGCAGGACCAATTTTTCCGACAACGCTCGTCAAAAGTTGAAAAGGGGGTTCGATAAGATATCTTACTAAATAAGGAATAACTTTGAAAATATGTTTGAGATTCTTAACTCAAACAAAGTTTGTTTGCTCACTTTAATTTTTTGAACGATGTAAATGCAATTATAAAACATTCTACAGAATTTAAATCTTAACCCATAGTATACTTTAATTTATTATTTTATTGAACTTTAAAAATAATCCTTTAAAGTTCTAAAATATTTTATTATTTATGAATATCATTTTAATTTTAATTTCTTGTTCATTTTATTTTATTTAATTCATTATATTTTTATAAGCATGTAATTGAAAATTATCTTAAAAAAACTAAACAAGTATTTATCGATAGTTATAAATATTTATCTTAATATATTTATTTTATATTAATCTTGTGAATTTTTCATATGTTTCAAAAATATTTTCATATTGTTATCATTTTTTTTTTTAAATGTTATTTATTTAAGTTATTTTGTAATCATATTGTTTTGGATTTCACTGTTAACAGATATATTTTTAATCGCATTAACATATGAAGTCATTCATCTATTTTTGGAGTTTATCCTGCTTCATATTTGACTGGGCCTACTGTATTTATTTTTTCTCTTAAAGGTTCTAAGCTTAATTTTATCAACTCTATTATTACCTTCATTTTGATCAGATACTTACAACATAATGATGACCTATCCCTTCATTTTATAGTTTAAATTTTTTAATTCTTTGCATTTTTCAATTATATCTATATATATTTTATTTTATACCAGATCGGGCTGGTGGGCCTTACATGGTTGATATAA
>NW_027110804.1:90521-143471 GCF_000696795.3 Halyomorpha halys | reverse complement strand
TTTTTATGCCGATTGATTCAAAATAACGTGGACCTAAATAAGTTAGAAAAGAAGTTGAAACGGTTTTCTTGGAAATACAATTGCACAATGAATACAAAATGTTTCTTAGAGATAACTTGTTATTTACAATGAAAGAATACATTCTTACTTCAGGGGACTAGATACTTGCAAATATGCACCGTCAATAGAATGTTAAGGGTGAAACTAAAAATGATAAATTAAATATAGTCGCTGAATTTTTAAACTACATAAACATTTTCGATAAAGCCAACAAGAAAAAAATATGACGTAATATTTATTCTTACTTTTCACCTTCAAGAATTATACAATATGAGTCATCGATAGAACTGCCAAGAACAACCAGTTCTTGAGCGAAATGAGGTCTGTCCTTATTAAGAAGTGAGCGTGAAACAGCTTTATGGATCGTATTAAGCAGTTACTTTTAATTTCCTTGATGAACAGCTTGTATCATAAAATCTATAAAAAAATTGCTAATGACATGAAAATTATTCTCTCACTTTTAAGTATGACTTACTCTTAAAATCTTCTTCGTGATTTCGAATTAAACTTCCTCGTCACCGGCTAAGGCGCCATTCCTATTTGAAAAATCATACTGATTGTCAACAATATAGAATGAACAAGTTTCTTCATGTAAAATTATCCTCTTATTCGTATTGTGTGTTTGCATTAGTTCGATAGGAATATTTCAAGCTTTTTAATGTAATAATCAAAATATTTCTTTACTGAAGCACAAGGATCTAAGGACCTTTCGTGCTTTGAGGTAAAATATTGCTTACTGGATTCTAACTGAACGCACATAGTTCAAATCATCTGATTTAAAAAAATAAAATTGTATCTGAAAAAACTTTGGTAGGTATTGTTGAGGTAAGAGCCGTATTTTCTCGGACTACCAGTGTTCCCATAATTCTTGAAAAAAGTATCTATGTTCCATAACTTATAATGTATTTAATTTTGATTATTATTTCTACAAAAAATAATGTATTAGCATTGATAAACCTGGAAGAAGGTTATAACTATGAGGATATGATGATACATAACCCTTTTATGGTCAGATACGGATTGATTACTTATATAGAGGACTTAACTCCTATAAGTTGCTTGTTCTTGGGAATAAGAAGCTTGAGAAAATGAAATATGATCTCATATTCTAACATACCAGTAACATTTAATATTTATAAACGAATTAAAAGTACACAGTTGAACATGAAATATTTACCTATTTTTTTTCCACTTCTTAACCAAGTCCGTTTGAATGTTCTCCTAATGGGGCCATCCAAAGTCCTAGGAAAAACAATCACGACCTTTCTAAATCAGTGTATGTATCATTGGAGAAAGCCAATGTCCCATGGGTACCTGAATACAAATTAGTTTTCTCTTTAAAAAGTTCAACTTCTTTGAACGAGCATTACTGATCCTCTTCAGTTCCCAAATGCTCGGAAAAGGCCATTTAAGGTATCTTTAGTGTGGTAGGGCTCCTGTCCCGGCCAAATAGCGAAGTCTACACTAAATTAGACGAAATCCTAGCACTCTTATTAGAATATTAAACGTACCGTGTATGATACGGTACTAACTTAATTTCAACCGCTAATGAAAAATAACAATAGATTAGTAATAAAAATTAGATTGTCACATTTTAATCTCTGACTATTATAGATTTCTTTAACTATTTTGAGATCATTCCTTTGATCTAATACATTATTTTTTGTTTTTTACAAAACCATAATAGTTTCCTTTTAAGTTGCTTGTAATAGCTTCCATTGCCTTACATTGTGAGGATTTTTGATCATGATGACTACAGATGACGATCACTGACAGGAGTTCTGGAAAATATAAACAAAGTTTCATAATGAGGTATAGATAGTTGACCGTAGATAATGATTGGAGAAGTTTATTGGGGGGTGCGGTCAGCAAAGAACAACATAAATAAACAAAATATCTTATATTATACATAGCTTCTTACCTACATGATATTATATTTCATCTTTCACTGTTTTCAATCTACTACCATCTAATTCCACGATTATCAATCAATTGAAAATTTTTTTACTATTCAATTATCAGTTATCAATTTTTTATTATTTATGATTCAATTCAATATTTTGTATGATTCTAAATTTGTTTGTATACTATTCCTTTTCAATTGTATGTTTCTCTAAATGTTGTTGTTATCTCTTTTGTTCTATAGCTCTGATGAAGACCTGAAACTCAGGTCGAAACGTCGGCATAAAATAAATAAATATGGTTTTGTTTATTTATATTGTTCTTTGCTGACCGCACCCCCCGACAAACTTCTCCAATCATTAAACAAAGTTTCATTTATTATTACTTAATTAAAAACTAAAATTAACAGTAGCTGAAAAGTATTTTACTATTTTTATATAATGAAAATCAGCTAACTTCAGCAGTCAGTACCAAGCTTTAAAAGATAATCAGATACACTAGAAATCTGAATATTGGATTTTATGTTGTACACCTTAATTTTAGGGAGACAAAATATTATTATACCACTATCATTATCTCTTTTGGTATATTTTTACTTCCAAATAATAATTTGGTGAATGGGTGCTTTTTTTTTAATGGAGCTTAATATAATTATCCGAAAACAAAAATATAATTGTCCTATAAGTTTCACCGTCGCCAAACTATTCCTTAAGGCGTGAAGTGATTAACGGCAATATTTTCAGGAATTCGAAAAATGTATTTTACTCTCAGTCAGCAAATTATTCAATTCTAATTCAATTGTCAATTCGGGTTCAATTCCGCGTTAATCCGTGGCATTTGAAATATTTTTATGTAAATTCCTTTAGCAATCCTTCTTACTATTCCTTTTTTAAATTATGGTAAACGCTTTTCTCATAACTTTGCAGTGAGTGAAAATAAAGATGAGACATATTATTATTATGGTTTTATGCTATGAAATCTGAACGTTTTAATGCATAAAAGATTATAGTAACGTAGTAAAACGATAACGAGGTGGAAAAATACATAGGACAAAAATTCTTTGATTAATTATACTTTCTTAGTAAATAATCTTTAAAAAGTATAAGCCTTTATGTTTATTCTTTATATTTAATTGTACTTTAATTGAACTTTTCGAACTAGTTTGATAAAAAGAAGTCCTCTTTCTTTGTAAATATAAACAGTTTTTGTCAGTTTTGGCTAGTGATATTTGGTTATTAATGTGCTGACGAGGATAAGTCACAAAAAATAATTTTAGTTTTAAGTAAAGCAAATAAATTTCTAAAACAACTTATAAAACAGTTTTTGTTTTCAAATAATTGAAGAAATTGTAACTTTCCGATTTTTTAGTCACGTGTTTTCCACACCATTGGCCTATATTTTTTATTTTTAGATAAAAAATATATTTTTCATTATTACACGTACCAATAATACCTTTAACATTACTAAATATGGTTAGCTTTATATCCACATTCCTCTATTTATATAGTCATAAAGGAATTATAGGTAATGAGAAAGGCGATCAGCTTGTAGAAAAGGTTTTGAACAACCTCTCTTGAAGCCAGAAAGTGCATTGAGTATTTCTGCATAGCAAACAGCGTAAAGATGTTCTTGACGACATTATCCTGAGGAAAGCACTGACATGGGGTGTGCAGCAATGAAAAAAATCCTCTTTTGCTTGGACCAAATGCCTGTCAGTCCTCAATAACAGTGAACTCTGAATAATTATCGAAGTGCTCACAGTTCACTGCATTCTTAAAAGACCAAAAGATTTGTAGAGTAATGACTGATGAAATCACAAAAAAGTACCTGTGTGAGCATTCTTACAGTCCTGTAACATGACAGGTGTGCGACAGTGATCGATATTCGACTCTAAAATATATTCTTCTAGGTTCATATTAAATCCATAAATACAAAAAATCCTTCATTGAATATTTCATTACCGTTGGATATCAGTGGAAAACACAAGAAGATTTGGTACAGAGTGACAATAAGATTCCATTGGTTATTTTGGGATGGGCGAAAAGAAATAGGCCCACCTATTTCAGGTCCATATGGCTTCCAGGTTCCAGGTTATATGGCCCACTACCAGCTTCCACTTTCTTCTCGTAAAATTTACAGAATCTCCGGCGAGGAATGTACAGAACATTGGCTGTTAAACAATGGGGCATGAAGTGCTATTGTAGTCATTGTGTCGAGCCCAGACGCCAGGGAACCATTTAATTCCGCCTACCAGCTCATATATTACATCCCTTTGTTATTCTGATCATTATGCTAATGTAACAATCTATTATACAATAGTCGCAACGGTTCTAAAGTTTAAATTTAGATATTGAATTGGAGATCTTAGCATCCTGCTCAACATATGGTGGTGACCACACTTATAATAGATCGATTAAGAATAGATAATTAAGTATTGATTCATAAATTTATGGCGATGGCAGTATTATCAATCTTTCATTTGTATAAATTTGGAACAAAATCTTTCAAGAAGATTTAATAATCAAAAAATCCACTACACACCTTGTGGGAGTTAGCTCTAGTTCTTATTATAGTTATTCAGTTACAAAAACAATTGGCATGTCTATGAGAACAATTAAGTCTCGAAAGGTCGCAACAATACATTTATTTTAGTATTAAATGAACCTCAAAATGATTATCAATATTTACACAAACAAAATGTTTATATACTTTATATTTTTTAAAGCGAACATGCTTTTGAAATCCGGTCAGATATGAAATAGTATAGAATTCACATATGAAATTACAACCCTGTGTCGTTGATTTGAAGACATTCGCCAAATGAACCGTATATGAATTCCTTACTGTGTGTTTCATTTGAGACTTTTAACCCCTTAATTTCTTTTTCCTTATTTCATCTTTTGCCAATCAGTGCCATCGTTAAATAAAGGAATAATCGATTGTCAACTTCGCATAGGTTTTGCTATTGTAATATATGAGATTAACAAATATTGTTTTTCATTTTTTGACATTTTCCACAAATTTATAGCACAACACCATTCAAAAACAATTCATCTAAAATAAAATGTTTATTATGCTACTAACATTATAATGCAAATAATAACAGGCCGGGACGCCGTTACATTTGCAGCGGTACCAGTCCGTTATTTAGCACTAGTAAAAACTTTTTCGTTTGTTATTCTCTGAGGATAGGGAACATGATTTATTTCGAAGAAAGAGAGAAGAGGAAATATTTTCTTCAGTTATAAAGGAATTCATTGAGCCTTTTACAGTGATTGTAAAAGCTGTAACAGAGCAGATTGTTGTAGAATGGCTATTAATAATTTCATAGTTATAATGACATCCAATCCTTCGGTCCTGATAAAAATACCGTGACTTTCCCCTAGTTTAATAGCCACCAACTGAATATTGTAAGATTTATGATCCAACTGGTCCGAAGATATGATACAAATAAATATAAAAAAAAATAAATATATACATACATACCGACTTCCCGAAATACTATTAAAATTGTCTTATTTCGGTCCTTCAAACGCGACTCATCATAATTCATGTTTGATATGTTGTCATATATAATTTAATGCTTAACTTACTTTAACAAAGAATTGTGTAATACTACCATCGTACAAACATATATGTGCCTCCTACCAGTAAAATATCAAGATATGAGAGTCAGGTTATCCATTAATATCAATTGCAAATATATTGTATTTATGCGCACAACACAATTTCAGTCAGCGTTATCAGAGTTTATTTGTTTAAATTTGAGTTATTCTACATAATATCTTAATATCCTTTTTTACAAACCGAAATTTTTGGACCTTCCATTAAAAATATAATTTATCAGCAAATTTAATTAGGTTTTTCAGAACTTATAAAATGACAATTATGATGAGAAATAATGACTAGGATCTTCCACTTTTCAATAAATTAAAAATCGATCGGTCACTTTATATAAGGACAATAACAGTTTTTTTTAAAACTTTTTTTCAACTTCAACAAAAAAAACAAAACACGAAAAAACAAACAATTTCAGGTTTGGAAAAATTGAATAAATATTTTCTATAAAATTCTGCCAGAGGCATAACTACGGGTTTTTCAAAATTTCACATACAGCACTTTCATTAAATCGGGTCTTCAATTATTTCATAAATGTTACTTAATATTTTCAATTATCTATCTCCTAATGTCTATTAATTACACATTGTTATCGATTTAGTACATACTGCAATTAATGATTGTGTTGATTGAAAATCAACGATGCATTTTGAATGTGATCAATGATCAATTGTTACAAGTATCAATAGATGGATGTAATCTTTGGATCAGTTATCATGTAAACGATTTAAAACAATCAATAATAAAAATCTGATACTGATACATACCTGTACCCCGGTAATTTGAAGATATATGTAAATATTTTTACATTACAAACCAAAGGTCAATATTTTTCACTTTAGATAGTGATAGATTGATCGTTATTTCAGTATTTCTTTGATAGGGATATTCTTTAGGGAGACCACTATATTCCGGCCTTTTTGGTTTCAACGATAAAAAAGTGTTGGCAACCTACGTCCCATGCAAGAATAATTGTGTACTCCTGGTTTCTTCTGTGTTCGGAACCAAAGCCATTGATAAAAGTACTGGAGAAAAAAAAAACCTGAGGTCATAACGTATTATAATGCTCACAAAACTGGAGGTCACTGCAAACCAAATGTGAGCTACATAATACAACGTGCAGAGAAATACACATCGATCACCAATTACTGTTTTCTATACTATGTTGAACTTGGGAGGGATCAATTCCTTGTTTATTCACCTCGGGAATCAATTGAAATGAATTCCAAGAAGAGTTTTCCCCAAAGAATTGTCACATGAACTGTGTATCGGACAACTTCAGCGAAGAAGCGAGCAGAAATCCGGCCTTCACACCTCCTTGAAAATTCGTCTCAAGATCCCTCCCAACTGATGATCGTCAAAATCAACCCCTCCCCACCTCCAAAAGCGGTCCAGATCATGTGATTGGTGGAAACAGGAATACATCGGCTCACGAACTACTCCTGTGTGAAATGCAAGCAAGGAATTTGCCCATAATGAAACCACTGTATGCAACGTGCTTTTCAGCCTGTTCTTGCGATCCTTCATCGGCTTTGATGGACGATGACTCTATTTTCTTCGATTAGTTCTATTTTGATTTATTTTCATAACCATGATATGTGAATTCGGCGTTTTGACTTTTTTTGGTTTTTGTGCCTAAATAAATAATAAGAAATGTATAAATTTTAAATTTATTTTATATTTTCCCTTAATTGTCTGCATCCTCAAGATGATTGATAATTTTTGGTTTAATTAAATAAGGCAAGTTAGGGACTTCATGAATTTTTATGTATCGTATGCCTGTCAGGCTCACCGCGCCCAGATTTTGAAAATCCTTGACCGCGCCCTACGGAGGGTTAAAGCGTATTTTTTTTTCTCCTACCCTCCATTGAAGAAATAAATAACAATATATATGTGCCAGAGGTCTATGGTCTGTCGGCAATCGTGAGGGGTTGTCCATCCAGCCAAACATTGCCATCACTGTTGACACCGCCTTCAGCGGATCCGGCACTCATTCTTATATGCCATCCCGGCAAAGTAAGATAATCAATTAGCCGGTAGATGTACATATATATATCTGTAAATGCTAATTTTTTTATTCCAGGAGGTGAAAAAGATAAAATAATTTAGTCCCCCTCTCGTGTTAGTCCTTCACTGCATGCTACATATTGTACTTGCGTTACTATAAAAACACCTATTTATTTGTTTACAAGATGTTCTCTTACTCTAATGATTACGTATAATACAGATCGCAGAGCGAAGTGAAATGATCTCTAAGGAATGATGACGCTGAAACATCAACACTCTTCAGGTGCTCACACTGATGGACGCCATTATCAAAGACATACATACCTCCTGGCATTTGATCACTACCTGTTCGGTGGCTCTTATATAACCGCCTCGTTATTTCCTGTCCTCTGTCGCTTCTTTCGACCCTATCGGTTTCACTGAGCTAATTATTGCCTTCTAATTAAATTTTTTTTATCATTTGTATATATTAAAATCAAATTAATGTAATGGCATTAAAAGAGAATCACTACGTAATAATTACGATGCCTACCTAATTTATATTTTTTTTTTAAATTTACGTTACATGTATCAGATATTGCTTTAAATTAAACTAAGTATGATTACTGCCTGCTTATTAAAACGTTTTTATTTCTTGTATGTATTAAAGCCTAATTAGATACCTAATGTAGAGAAATTGTGATTAAGAGAATCATTAATTAATAACTGAAATGATCGATTTTAATTTATTTATTTTATATGCACCAGGTTTTATTCTATTTAAAAATCTAATAATATCACTGATGTTTAAACATTCTTAACAACCGTAATTTCACTTCTTAAAATCAAACTCATGTAATCGCTTTATAAGAGAATCACTAAGCAATAATTACGATGACTTCCTAATTTATAGTTTGTGTTGTATTTACGTTACATGTATCAGATATTACTTTCAATTAAACTAAGTATAATTATTACCTGCTTATTAAAACGTTTTTATTTCTACTATATATTAAAACCTAATTAGATACCTAATGTAGAGAATTTGTCATTAAGAGAATTATTAATTAATAACAGAAATGATAAATTTTATTTTTTTTATGCTACATGCACCAGATTTTATTCTGTTTAAAAACCTAATAATATATAATCATAATACCCCGCTAAGACCTCTTGTTTTTTCGTACACTCCGCTTAAAATAGATATGAATGATAAACAAATATGTCTGTTGCTATTCCTCCTTGTTTTACCTCTAGGTATTTTAAGAGTTGTATTGGAGTTTCATTGTATGTATTGTATGTTGTATATATTGTATGGCGCAAAGTGCGCATTAATGCAATGGTGAGCGGGGAGGGTCCCCTTTGCTAAGACCCCCGGGGAGCGACGGGCCTATATCACTTTAGAAATATTACCTTAAAACGGGAAGAGGAGACTTTAAGATAGTTAAATCGAGCAATATTTTCAATTATAATAAACTGGTGTTTAAACATTCTTAACAATTGTAATTTCACTTCTTAAGTATTTCACCTATTACTTTATTGTTTGAGACATATTTTTTAATTAAATTTCTAATAACGGAGAAAGCGTTTGACAATGTTTTAAAGTATTCTAAACATGAACGAAAAAGATAATATAATTTTCAACCGCTTATAAATTAACTTTATTCTTTATTTTCTGCGGAATAAACTGCAACTTTATTTTTATAAGTTCTGTACTTAAACATATTATTTATTAAATGTGCTTTTAATTTTATCATGTCACGAATCTTATTAAACGTTCATAAAACCGGACGCTAACTGTAGAAATCTAAGTGAGTCTATATTTCATCCTATCCATTACTATTAGATGATTTAAATTTGATTAGAATTGATGAATTGATGGATTAAACATGATAACAATAAAAGAGATGACCTTCTTTATTTATCTGTAGGGGAGCAAGAGAAATCGGAATTCGTAGAAATTACTTGTGTTCCGTTAAACACTTTTATCTGACCTTTTTGAAAGATACTGATCTCAGAAAATTTTTCCCATTTATATAACCACAGGACAATATTGAAAAAATCCTCGATATAGATAAATAAAATGAAAACATAAATATAAAAAATTAACATATTTCATTTTTATGATTTCCTTACAAGTTGGCTGGTAAATGCTTAACTGAATCCAGTCTAATTTTAATTAAAAATATTGTTTTAAAAACATTAGTGTACAGCCTCTTTATTTTTTTGAATTTTATTTACAGCTTAAAAATCCATAAAGAATTGGGATACATCCCTATTTCTTAAAACAACCACTAGGGATACCATATGGATTTTATATTCTACTTTAGAAATTACAAAATACTATAATGCGATTATTATTGGAAATTCATCTTGACAAAGTATATAAAGTTTATTTTATGTAATTTACTTTTCATATAATAAATGTTTGATATTGATGTTTAATAATTAAAATAATAAATTTTGTGAAGTTTTTGAGGTTTATTTATTTAGGTTGATTTATTTAATTTCCTATGTGAAATGGTATAAATTAATTTGTTTAATAAAATTATAGGAAAATCTATTTCTGTTGTAGTTTGAAAACTACTGATCCAAAATAACTGTTTAAAAAAAATCACCTAAATTGAGAAAATTTGTTAGCTTCCTCATTTCAAAGGCAAGTTTAGTCCAGAAAAGATTTTTTTTTCTAAGGTAACAATTATTAGTAGAGAGAAAAGAATAGGAACGGTCGCCTGATATTTATTGTTTATAATATTTTAATTCACAACTAATTTACTTTTCCTCCTAAATATACTACGTGCTGGAAGGTCTTATAGCCTGGAAAGAGAAGCGTGCCGGGGTAATATCATTAATTTTATTCCCTCCCCTGACGGCATTGCTTTCAAGAAGCAATCAGGTTCTCAATTCAGTCCTGCAACGCTCAAGAGAGTAGGTTGTGCGGGACTGCCTACGCTATACGCCTTCACTTTCACTGACCTAACGGTACAAAGGCTGTTGAACCACCAAATGGAGAGAAAAAGATCCATGACAGATTTCATAATTTCGTTTTTATTTTCTAGATCTAGATCAATACTCTAAGTCATGTTATTTAGAATTTTAAAATATTATTATGTTTGACATAGGAAATGGATACCTGAACATAAAGTGTACTGGTACTGGTATTTCGTGGGGGGAACAAGTCCGGCAAGTGGGTCTAGTGGTCCTTTTTGCCAACACCTGACGGCTACCTGAGTAGCCACCACGTACTAACCAAGGTGGGAGTGTCAAGATTCATTCTTCGGGACCTCCGAAAAATGAATGTTAACTGCCCCAGGTGGGAATCGAACCCACAACGTTCCGAACAGAGCGCACTAGGACCTGCGCCCCAACCCGCACGGCCGTCGCGTCCCTAACATTAAAATTATAAAAGTATATAAGTATATATAAGTGTATAAAATTAATTTTTAATAGTCAATCTGCAAGGAGATAAAAAATATATAGATAACATGGTGACAACTAATTATCCAGAGGTTTTAATAGATATAGCCATTAACCATATAATGCCCACCAGGCCGAACTGGTATTAAATAAATAAATAAAAAAATTATATTATTAGTTGGACTTCCTTCACAATAATGAAAGAAATTTAGCTGATATCTTATATAAAACTAATTAGTAGAATTAATTAGCTTTTTCTATGGGATCGCCATATTCATATCAATTTTAATTATTTATATTATTATTTCCTTATTCGAAATTCGTATGTGGTGAGAAAATTTAACAATATTAAGCAGAACAGGGATATTCAAACTACGTCCACCAAAGTTTAGGTTTATTACATCGTAATATTTAAACGCCATCCAATCATATAACATGTAAATATTTTTATTTAGGAATTAGGAGACATAATTACATTAATTCAAGATTTTAATTAATGAAATTAAAATCTTTAATTTCCTATTATATTAAACTATTTTAATTTTTCTAACTCATTTTCATTTTCATAAATTTCTGAAACAACTACTGTGACAATCCGTATTTTTCTCACGTTGACGTCGCGGTGCCCTTAAGGTAGAGGTACCATAAATAATTTATTTATACTTTAACTTTACAAGTGGGTAAGATTAAAATAATAAACAAGATATTTTATTAAATGATTGTAAAAAAAAGCCTCTCATACAATATGCATACAGAGGAGAGAAGAGATGAATCGCATTACAGTTTATATAGCTTATTTTATTACTTTTCATTATGATAATCGTGAACTGAATCGTGTGAGGTTATATTTTGTTTTATGTCTTTCCTTTACTATACCAGAACACTTTTCATCGATCATCAGAATGGAAGATAAGTATACTGTAATTACCACTTCATTTTTTCCTGAACCTTAAACATTCAGGGTCCATATTTATGGCCTGTACCACATCTTGATATACCTGGGGCCGTCCTTGGTAATGGAAAGTACCTGACATACGGACAGAAGGTACTGAAAAGCCAAGGACCATATCGGCAATTATTGCGATTCATCTTTGTGTTCTCGGCCGGTATATTTATTATTCGGCGACTGGAAGGCCAAAATCCTTATTCTTCCTATCTCCTGCAGGCCGATGACAAATGTGCGGTTTTCACAGGTAATGTATTCGGCGAAACGCTTGTCCCAGGAATTATTGTCTGAATTTTTTTTGTTCAATTATTTTTAAAATATGAAAAATTAAAGTATCAGTTGTGCCATCCTTCCAGTTATGTTAGTTAAAGATGCGTCGTTAGGAACAGTGGAATAGACAATTTAATTCACCCCAGAAATGTTTTTCAAATTATAATAAACTGTGCTATCGAAAATAATAATCCGCAAGAACTAAGTACAAACAATAATATTCATAAATTTTTCATCTTTGTGAAATAATATATATTATTAAAAATTATTAGAATAATACAATAAAGATTGTTTCATCAATTGTTTTTCTTTAATAAGTAATCCTTACTTCTAGCTTAGGAATAAAATCGGCGTGCTGTAAAATACCATTAAATAGGAAAAACATAAAAATACGTTTAGGCCTAAGAGTGTTGAAAATGTAAGTTTGTGTATTTTTTAGGAGGTTCTGAGAATAAAATGCGCTTTCACCACAACATTTGATTGATATGATTTTCTTTATTTTGTAATTAAAATATATTACTTTTTGGTTGTTTTTTTTCTACAGGGGAAATTAGAAAGATGAATATTTATTTCCGAAATACGCTGCAAATTAGAACAATTCAAAATTCTAAGAGCCACGCAAAAGCGTCAAATTTTAGAATAGAAATTTTTTCGTAAACTCTTGAAAGAAAATTAACTATTTTTTTGTGTGCTTGTACAAATATTTTCAGCTCAAAATTATACTTTCCGACTAGATTGAGTATATCATGGAATCTATCTTGATTTTAGAAATATTTTTTATTAATTAATAAGTGAACGTCCAAATTATATTTTCACTTCCTAAAGGTTAAACTGCGTTTGCTTGTTGGATTTAAAATATATGCGTGCGTGCGTGACCGTATTTGCCTGAGCTCCTTATTTAGAGGTAATTAAAAATAATAGACATAATAAGTTCTATGATACCTAAAAAGGTATCTGAACTCACAATCGGTCACAGAAAGTAGTCTTTGAAGCAGCGTTGTTTATGTTACGAAAGTCAAACGAGTGCAAGGACTTTGCTAAGTGTTTTGCCAAGTAGCTATTAGAGTTACCTAAGCATTCCGTAGTGACACTGGCACTTGATAGTGAAAAATATTTCAATAGAATAATCGCAGGCATGGCTATATTATCTAAGGTAATTTGAGAGGAGTACGTGGGCCGGCTATTGGCCAATGAACGGGTCCATGAGACATGCATAAGAAGTAATGGAATTACTGATTTCTTCTACGGCAGTTAGGAATTCATATTTTATACAGTCAATAATACTGCGCCTTATATGAAACTCATTATATGCAATCATCAATCCACGAATTTATAAACATTTACTTTTTCATTTAAAAAGAAACGTTTTTAATTTACAAAGAAAATCCTGCAAATAAACAAAGCTTCTCACCCTACCTTACTTAAATCTAAACCTCCTTATTTCTAACAAAACCTTAAACTAACCAGTAAGTGAAAAAAAAAAAACGATACTGCCTCATAACTGTGCTGCCATACTACGCCATAAAAAAAACGTTTTTAACATTTCACAGCATTTTGGAAGCAACCACTTCACACTATCTCACATCAAGTTCTAAGGAGATGGTAAAGACTTCATTTTAGGTTGAAGAATAATGTTTGTGAATGAATAAAAAAATAAAACAAGCACGGAAAACAGTCCATCTCATTTACATAGGTTTCATAATTTGAACATTAATGTTTGAAATTTTTGGAATTTAAATGGATAATATAAAAAGTGATTTTAATTTCAAATCGAGCCAACATGAGAAATAAAATTTTCATCTCGATCAATGCATTTTTTTTTTATATCAGATTCATTTAATTTTATGACGTTATGTTGAGAAAAATACACTCTAAACAACAAAATAAAAATTGGAAAACTGTTTAACTCATTAACAAATTGTTGTATTTGTCAAATATTATGCGCCCAGCCTTTTATTTTTCTCCAGAAAATTCTTATAACAATTGAAGGGGTAAGTGGATGAAGGGGCTATGTTATATTTTTTGATTTTTTTAAATCTTTAGTGTGGATGAAGGGAGTAGGTGCCTATCTAGCTAGTCTGAGGTACTATAACCTCAAAATACCTAGATGTAGAAGGGGCTATGTACACTTCAAAACATAAAAAGTTCCCAAAAAATTTAACCTTGTTTTCTTAAAATTTATTATTTTTAACCTAACCCCTTCAATTCTTGTATAACCACGAAATGAATAAATAAAGAAGTTTAGTTTTAATTGGATTATGTTAACATATTCCAGACATGTGCCAAAATTTTTAAAGAAAAATAGATTAGCTTAGCTCTGCTATTTGTCTTAAGAACCGTAAAAGTCGTATGGATGAAGGAAATACCTCATCAAACCAACAAACATGCACGGGCCCTATAATAAATAACAATAATGACAGGTGTAGCGAGCTATTTTAGAATCTAAATAAAACAAGAGAAGAATCCCAAGGACTACTGGGAAAAGAAAAAATATGTCTCCGGGGTTAGTCGCCAAGGAGAAGCGGTGGAGATCCGGTTCGTTGACGTCATATTATCGTTCATCCCTTCTCATCGGACGACGCCTACACGATGAGTAAGTTATCCGTGGCTCCTGAAGTCGTACCCTGGAGGCATTCAGTCAATTATCTTGTTATTACTTTTTTCTTTTTATGTTATTATGCAAAAGATAATAACTTCCCTATTCGCAGTATATATATTTTCTCGAATTCTTTAATAATTGGGTCTGACCTACATCGCTCTTCACTTAAAATCTTTTTAAAAAAAACTAAAACTAAACCTATGGATAATCAAATATAAAATTTTGAATGAGTTGTTTGTTGCGATGTGTACTGTTTATGTTGTATATATGTATACCTAATTTTATTACTTACGGACTGTTGAGGATTCAAAGTCATATGGAATATTGATGTTCTAATTCACGTTTTAATATAATATAAGGAATAAACTTATTGAAAAAGAAATCTTAAAATTTTTGATTCCTTCATGTGAATGCCCCATACTTCAAGTTAAGGAATTTCCTTTTCCCCATAACATCCGAAATCGAAGCTGAGGCTTTGTTCTTCAGTTAACTGCAAAATGTTAATAAATCAAAAAAATAGTTTTTATGAACCACTTTTTTGTAAGATTCGTTTTTAATTATTAAATATCAAACAATTGATTGACGAAACATAATTTTTTCTTGGAAGTATTTCTAATCTCCATACAAGCTTATAGATCGTCAATTTTTTCCCCTCCATTACCTTTTTTAAACACAGTGCACAATGTGACTGGGTAGAAGGACTAGACAGTTTTAAAATGACTAGTAGAGAGAGCCGAAACGTTGAAAAATTGTGAAGAACAAGTATGTTTATAAAATAGAACTATTATCACTAAAATAATGTTTTTATTATTATTATGAAGTTTCACATCATATAATGTGGTTCTAAAGGTTTTTCTTCACTCATTTTGATTGATATTTAATAATTAATAAAATAATATTATACCCAACTTATTCCGAATGCCTTCTTGATTTTTATCGTATAATATCTTATGGATATATAAATATTCTTCTTTATAACTATATATATTTAAATAAATACCCAAAGCGTTGGCCTCATACCAACAGGCCTTTTGATCCTATGTTTTTTTAGGTACCTTTTACAACCCTCCTCCTTTCCCAGCTCTGGCAGGGAAATGGTCATTATAAGAAAATTATCCAATTGTTTATAAAACATTACTGAACTGGCTTACTTCCACAAACCTGGTTCACAAGCATTGTTCGTGCCTTGCACTCTATAGGGTGCATATTATAATATACAACATAGGAAACTCATGTACAACAAAGTTTGAGACCTCACACACCAGGCCCACTGCTCAATATCATTATAATATAGATATATACCACAGTAGGGTTCTTATCATTCCCGGTTTCTTAGTATTCCAGATAAAAGAGTAAAAGATTATAAACATTCTCCTTCAGTTCTAAATCTGAAGAGAAGTCGAATAGAGTTGTCAGAGGACTATGAGACAAGTTTTAAATATTAGTTTGTAAATAGTTATGTCTTAATCTCTATATCCCTTCATATAATCTAATTAAAGTCTATCATATACTGCACTGCCGGTGAACATCGCAATTGAAGGATAGTTAGTATTATAACATTAGAAATAGCTTTTAATTTTTTTTTTCCTTTCGCAAAATCCTATGACCAAAAACCGTGAGCAAGTTCCTGAGTAACGTATATTTGCCAATGACGGGTTTCTCGTGGAAAATTGATCGTTTCTAACCCTGTCGGAGGAGCTTTTAAATGGGTCATCTAGAATCAAAAGTGGGAACAATTATTATCATTTTTAGGAAACCCAAGAATTTATTACCCAATTAGGTTAATCTAATTAACCTTTTTTAAGGTGTTTAGAGGACCAGAAGGAGTAATTATAATAATAATATAAGGTTTTATTAAGATTTTATTAAAGGAATTTATCATAACCTACTACCAAGTTTTTACAATTATCGTATAGTTTTCTTTGTCAACGAGTAAAGGATTTCACAAGCACCCTTATCTATTTTTTCTTTTGGTACATAGCATTTTTTTTTTTTTTTTTTTTTTTACAAAATTCTAAATATTGTATGTGGATCATGGGTCATGATGATTAATGAGATACACATTTTATAATTTTTTTTTATACCAAAACGTTTCATAATAATACAGGAATTCAAAGGAGAGCCCCATGAATGCAGTCGGTAGACCATTGTCAGACCGGCATTGCCCTCGATGTTCTAAAACCACGGACAACCTCCTTGGATCCAGTTCTTCGCGAGCACCGGCCAAGACAAAGAGGCAGGGGTCAGGTGGCTATTAATCGCTTGTCCTCTGGTCGAACAAGGCCGCTACTATAATGTACGACTCCCCTTGGACAATGGCCGATCTGAAAAACAAACATTTTATTAACCTTCTTCTTCTGAGAACCTTCTGCTCTTTTTTCGACGCAGTCAATGGATCTGTTCGGACCGGCATCTTTAGATCTACAAAGATTAGCAAAACTGAATCACATTGTGGAATAGATCGTGTTCTCCTTCGCTCTAACTCGGGCATTGAAGTTTCGATGATACTAGTATTTTAGTAATTAGATTCTTGCTCTAAACTGAACAACAAATTAAGTGTCGTACAAAATAGGTAAATATGTGCCTTAAAATCATTTGTTATGGTTTTAATTATATATTATTATTATTAATTATATAGCTTAAGTGGTAGATATATGGACTAGGTTCTTCTTTACGAGGTCTCTAGGTCATTATTATGCTCACTGGTTTGATACTCCAAAGTTCATATATTTAATGTATACTTATATAGTGATTTGATAAAATATAAGATAGGAATTATCTTTTAAAAAATAGTAATGTAGTCCATATATCTCTAACATGTTAGGTATATAACTCTGAAAAGATGAAACACAGTGTGGTCAAAAATAAATAACACACAGAATAACGCATACACGGAAAATAATGTTTATTATACATATTAAAGAAATATAGTAAGTAATGATTTTGGTTAAGCCTTAATTAAAGTTATTATAAACGAATTTCGTCTATTAAAAAGCTTATAATGTTAATCAAGGGAAATCAAATGAGATTTACTTGAGGAAATGTTTCATTTAGCTTTACTTTTTCCTCTTAGCTACTCTCTTTTTTTTCCAATGGTCATATTTTTATTATACCAAGAACATTATTCATGGGACTGTCTTAAACATCACACACATAAAACCAAGTCTTCGTTCTTTTCCGTGTCATCATAATTCACCTTAAAGCTTTTGTATTCATCCCAGTCGCTAACATGATCAGATCCGTCATCACAAATTTTATAGTATCAATGTCGTCTGAATTGAAAAGAATTAAATTGTTTTAATTATGTATGTTGTCAAACATTTATTCATCTAATCATAACATAAATTTTAAGTCATTTTTTATTTTCACTTAACTGTACTTGGAATATTGCCGTCGTGCAAAATTTCGAATTCGAGTTTTCAACCGAAATACCATTTGTGGTCCTCCATGTTCAAAACATCTAGTAGCATAAAATAGTGTGTATGTCTGTGAACAGCCTAGTTTATAAACAAAAAGTCGTAAAAAACTGGAGTGACATATTTAAGGTGGGTACAGACCTGGGGTGTGACAGCAACCTTTTTGTTAAAATTGACTGACTGTTAATAAATTCATACTTTATTATCTTACCCTTTTATTCATATTTTTAATTTTATTCTACTAAACAGCGACTTATGAGTTATCAAACAGAGGATTCACTCAGCTTGTTTCAATTCAAATCACTATTCCGATTAATCCCCATTGTTTAATTATTGTTACTATATATTTTAAAAAATATATATTTTTAAATTTAGACATAAAAACATATATAATCATAATATGGACAAGTAATATTCGCAATATTCATTGCACTTGTGCTGGTAGTACTTGATGTTATTGGAAGGGATGTAACAAATACTCATGAAGGCCTGCGGTTACCTTGCGCACCTCAAGAACATACCGAAATATCTCCATTAATCATCTGAGGACTGGTGGATGACCTTTGGATGCTAGTTATGCAACTTTACCACCATTGAATTGATTCCTTCCATATCTTGTAATTAGCCACGTTCTTTCTCTATATGGCCCAACTGGCAGGTTCTCACTTTCCGGAGACGTTCGGCAGTAATACTAATACCCTTCCACCATATTAATGTCTTCGAGAGGCTTCGCATTACAAACCCATTAAGTATATTAATGGATCCAAGCGGATGTACCGTACGCTACATCCCTACACGGATGCAGCTGGCTCTGAGAAAATTTTAGAACCACAAATTTAATCATGGACATTGCAACATCACCAGTAGCAATAGCAGTCCTCACTTCACTTTCTAAACAATTTAATTTATGTACTTGTCTTATAAGTACATCCTATTAAATAAAAGCAGCTCAAGGTATTTGGGATAATTTATTCTCTAATTCCTTTCCCACTGACTTAACTTCTCAATTCCTTAAGAAATATTGTCCAATAGTTATATAAGATTGTATAGTGTATATATATAATATTGTATAAAGATTGTTGTATATGCTAGAAGGCAATCCAAGGTATCCTTCACACCCAGCTATACATATAGCATACCTCCTATATGTACGTACCAAATACCCACTAAAATCTTTACAGGAGGGTATGAAAAAAAAATATATATATATATATGTATAAGATATTAAATTTTTTCTTATTGAATTTTATTATTAAATGTAATCCGACCTGAAATGTTACATTACAGTATATAACAGCTTATTCTTTGTAAATATTCAATTTTTATTTATGACACTTCGAATGAAAGTTGATGTATAAATTAGCGTGGACAAATTTAAAGCAACACTTTTAATTTGAATTAATTAGTATTATATGTATATGTATTCCATTTAATTAATAATATACAATATATTCCATAATTTGTAATATATTCTACATATAATATAATCCATAAATTACAATTAATTTCATTAATTTCCAGATAGTTATAATTACCTACTACTTTTCGGAAGTTAGTTTTATGTTTAAAAAAAAAAAAAATAAATTTAAAAAATTTTAAAAATTACCATTGAAAACGTGTTTTATAAAATTTATTTTCTTCATTTATTCTAATAAAAAGAAATAAACCTTATTGACCATTTTATTTAACTTCAGATATATTAAAGTTTTTGAAAACGTGAGCTACAAAGTAGCTAAAATTTATTATTAAATAATAATACTTAAAAAACGAGTTCTTTCATTTTATTTTATTTTTTTATTTAATCAATCTAATAACCTAAGATTTATTTTTAAATTGAGTTTATAGGCTTATTACAAGTGAAATAGTTTTGCTCCACCTTAGATAAACTACTTCATATCAAGTAATTTGCGATTACCTATAGAATCATTATTAGTTTTACTGTTTTCAATATTATTTTAAGAAATGAATAAATTAATTTATGTGATCAATTTTAAATCAAAATCACTATAGCAAACGCTTGTACTAAGTTGAATAATTATACAAAAAAACTATTTGAAATCAGCTGATCAAAAAATGATATTTGTTAAAAAAAATTATATAATTAATTTCTAAATTAAAGATATTTAAATATTGTGCATGAGGACGTCATGGCCGAGCACATTAGGGCAAGGTTCTCAAAGTGCCTTGCTCAGAACATGGGTTCGATACCCACCAGTCATTCAGTATTTATTTCACTCCTGCCCCGAATAATTAATCTTGACATTCCTACTAAGGGACTCCACAGAATGTAAATTGTATATAGGTGCGAATGTGTATTTATTTTATTGTTACTAAAATTTAACTTTCTTTGTCTTGAACATAAATTATGTTGTATTTATTTTATTTTATCTGTTTTATTTTATGATATTTTTATTTATAAACATCATGTAGTATTTTCGTTTATTAATATATTTCTTATAAATTTTTTTTATATTAATTTAATTTTTTTTTCTTTTAATTCCATCAGTACTATTGTTAACATTTACATTTTGATCTTTTTATCTTCTGTTCTCCTATCTCTGTATATGTTATATGAATGAATATTTGATCACTTATATTTAATGACCTTCATTTTTGGCAGATTGTAATAAGTCTCTTCAATAAACTATAAAAGTTTGAAAATCAATCGTTGATAAACTACTATGTAATTCGTTATACTTCGCACTAAATGTAAGTTACAAAATAATAGGTAGCGCATGTAATACTACAAAAAAATGAGTCTCAGACTCTGTTATATTTTCGAAAGTTATTTTTAAAGAAGTCATTAAAATCGATTGATGTTTGTGAAACTTAAATAATACTCAACTGAGCAAACGTTACCACTCAAAGTAAGACCTTTTCAGTGTAATGATAACCTTTGCAAGGAGCAGTTTCATCTTTCGACAAGACACTTCCGCACTTTAGGTTACTTCACCCTACACTATCTAAAGTGCAGCTAATATTAATAGTTTGTTTTATGTACCGTATAATTCTGTAAGATTATAGTACGTTAGGTAAGGTAGTCGAAAGTTGGAAAAACATTTGTAGAAATAGAATTTTATTATGAGATTTAGAAAGATCTGAATATTTTTATTCAAGTTTATTAATTATAAAAGAAGAAATGAAAACGTTTTATACTTTTGTTAGTACTTAGGTTAGAATAAGTATTGTAGTCGTGTAGAAAAGTTTTCTATTCAAAAAAATTATTTTTTTTAATGGTACTAATATTATCTAATAAAACTTAGTTTATTTATTAATTCCGCTACACAACAAAGCAACTAATGTGATATAATGTTATAGAAGTTCTGATGCAGAGATTGTTTTAAGTGAATGAGGTGTAAAATGAGTTGATATCCTATAGTTATATTTTAGTTTTTATTAAAAGTCATAATTGTATTAAGCAATGTAATTTTTTCCTGATTAGAGTATGTATTAATGCAATCCATACCGATTAGTTCATGTAATATTTATTCATATACGAGGGAGGTCTGAAAAGTTCCCGACCAAACCAAAATGCAAGACATTTTTTTTTTTATTTTTCAACTTTTTTTATTTTCGTTGTAACTCTACACACTTCTCCCAGGGATGCTCCTACTCTGTTAAGATATGAGAAAGCTGTCCGCACTTTGGGTGCCGCGTTTTCTCACGTTAGACCAAAAATGTGTTCCAATGAATATTTCCAACTGATGGCTCAGTGTAGGCGCAATAAATCCGAGTTTTGAAGCATATTAATTACTGTAGAGAAAACTTGGATACACCACTACACGCCCGAAACAAAACTATAATTCAAACAGTGGACTGCAAAGAGGGAATTGACTCCAAAAAAAAGCAAAAATTGTTTTCTCGGCTGGGAAAGTGATGGCGACTGTTTTTTGGGATAGTCATGGAGTTATTTTAATCGACAATTATCCAAAAAGGAAAACCATTACAGGAGTATATCATCATTACTTGACAAGCTGAAGGCAGAACTTACGGAAAAACGGCCACATTTACAGAAAAAGAAAATCTTGTTTCACCAAGACAACACACCGCCTCACACCTCAGCGGTTGTCAAGGCGAAAATCCAAGAATTACGGTTTGAACTGCTTGACCATCCGCCTTACTCACCAGATCTAGCCCCAAGCGACTTCTTTTTGTTTCCTCACCTAAAAAATGCGCTGCCTAAAAAATGTTCGTCAACTGAAGAGGCCATCACCTTCGTTAACAATATTTTGCAGAGAAAAACGTTGGTACTTTATGGATGGGCTACAGAGATGGGAGCATCGCGAACACGAACACGAAGTGTGTAGAGTTACAAGGAGACTATATAGAAAAATGAAAAAAAAATATTAAGAACAAATGTCTTGTTTTTTGTTAGGTCGGGAACTTTTCAGACCACCCTCGTATTATATGTATTTATACATTAAAGCAACTTATGGCAAAACATACACAATAGAAAAAAAAATTGAAATATTGATTCCTGATTGTTTTTTGTTTTTTGTCAATATAAATTCAATAGTCAACATAACTTATCGACAGACACACACACACACACACACAGATTTATATTTGATGTATACTACGTTAGATTGGGTGAAACGGGTTACTTTCTTTCTAGGTGTCATAAATTGCAATATATCTACTCTGATAAAAATTAGTAATATTGTAGTTTCCCAATATTGGGGTATTGTTTATTACGATTATGAAATTATTAGATTTATTTTTTATTAATATAGTTGTTTGAGAGTGGTTTAGTTTCTTTTTAAACAATTTTGATCTCTTTTCTCTCAACCTTTATTCTTTTTAACATCCGACGTTTCGACCTCTCAGGTCATTCTCAAGGATTCCTTATTCTGTCTGTATTCCTTTTTTTTCCTTAAAATTCATTAATGCCGGCTAATTGCCTTTGTCCCAATAATTTTTTCTATTAAATTATTGGGACAAAGGCAATTAGCCGGCATTAATGAATTTTAAGGAAAAAAAAAAGGAATACAGACAGAATAAGGAATCCTTGAGAATGACCTGAGAGGTCGAAACGTCGGATGTTAAAAAGAATAAAGGTTGAGAGAAAAGAGATCAAAATTGTTTAAAAAGAAATTATGAAATTATTTACTCAATTATCAGATTAGTAAAGAAAAGATTTGTAGGCAGTGCTAAAAAGAGAAATAATAGGACTTCTATGCGTAACATAATATGACAGCATGACTAAAGTCTTTGAGCTGTGATTACCACTGATTCGGAAAATAAGCTGTATTAGCGTGTCTGAGTTTAGGATATGCTTCTTGCTCCTTTAACTAACCCGATTTGTTCGTGTATATGGTTTGGGGCAATTTATTACAATATTTTTACAATTTCTATAGTCTACACTTTATAATTATTTTTAATAAGAACACTGATAAGAAAAAAAAAGGATACAAAGGAAAGGAAAAAGGATAAAAGTTTAAAAATACCAGCTTCCTACTTTTTTTTTGTTAGTATACTGTAATAAAATTGTGTAGAGTATGTGTGTGTGTGTGTGTGTGTGTGTGTGTGTGTGTGTGTGTGTGTGTGTGTGTGTGTGTGTGTATACACAGTCAACCCTGAGGGTTCTGCAGCCCTCCTGGGGTCCACCCAGCTCTCATAAATTGGGCTAAAATCTGGCGGCCGAGCGTGATTCTGACCAAATCACCTCCTTGCACAACCGTTGATCTAGTAATAGTACTTCCTGATATGGTCCAGAGGTCTGCTTCACAATAAACTACAAACTAATACTATTAGTCTTGTAGATTTATCTTAATTTAATTATACAGACTTGTACAATAGAAACTTGGACTTTAAAATTTTTTAATTCCTGTAATATCACTAACAGTCATTCCTATCATGAATAAAATAAGTATTAGTATTATTACCGCACTAATTTCTACACTTGTACAATGAACTAATACTATTAGCTTTCATTATGAAACAGGGCCTTGGAATCTTCGCCTCTCCGAAGCCCTTTAGTGATGGATATATTATTTAAATTAAACTTACGATCAGAATTGAAGTAAAAAAAAACTCTAATAAACGATAATAGTTAAAATATTCCAAATGGAAACGAACAGTTTCAGCATTTGTACGCGAAATTCCCCATCACTTAAAAAGTGATGAACACTAAAAAGACAAGGAGGAGGAAAATATGTGTGTATAACATGTTTTCTGAATCCATCTTTATTCGTCTTGATTCTGTTCCAAGTAATCACTGTTTTAAGAAACTATTCATTATTTCCAATTATTTGAATATTTTTCAAGTCCGAAATAAATATTCAATTTTGTCTTCATTTGGCTTTTTCTCACTTATTTTTTTACAATTCCAATGTTCAATTACAGAATAAAATATTTATGTAAATTAAATAATAATAAAGATTGATAAAAACAAACCTTCCTTACGAAGTACTGCACCCCTAACCCCTTGTGGGTTATAGTGGTACAGATTTTAAAATTGTATTAAAGAGAATCTGAAGACAGGCGGTATAATTGAGCCCCTACCGAGACATCGATACTTCCCACTTCATGATTAGGTTTGCTATATATGGACTTGTAACCGGTATAATAGCTCATTAAAGCCGAGTGTTCAACATTGGCAAGTTTAATTTGCAGAGCCCCAAAGTGAAGGGTTATGGAGGCGGCCCCACCCTGTTGTGCCCACCGTGAAAGGATCTATAGAAAGTATCCTCTCTCGATATTCCTGCATCCCTGAAGAAAGTAACCCTGCTCTGTGATAGTGATCAGAGGGCAGGTGCATTACATCATGGCTCCGGTATGTAATGTTTGAGAACCTGTATTCGTTACTTCATGACATCACTTCTAATTGGTTAAACCTGTAAATATTGCGTTGAGTGAAATAATCGAGTATCATCTCAACTTAATTATTATTATTAATTATTAGGCATTAATTAGTGCATATTAAATCTGTCCTATGAAACCCTCTGTATTTATTTCTTTACAGAGGTCTACCGCCCAAGCAGCACTTTCTTCATTTATATTCTAAAAGCTCAGAGCATCATCAATTAGGCCAATTTTAATAGTTTCTCAAGGTTTCTCCATGGGATTATTTTGATATTTGGTAAACATCTATATTTCCACAGATTTTTAACATCCACCAACGCCGACAACACGATTGTTACGATTTCACAAGAGATCTTATACAAGCTACACTGAGCCTAGATTTTGAAACTACCATATAACTTGAGCAAAAACATATCTGGAGTAAGCAATGAAAATTATAACCATCAGAAGTTACAATACTACATTTCTGATAAGAGAATCATATTGATCTATCCCATTGACTTGCAACCATAAATCCACTCGAGACCCTAAATCTGTTTACAAACGTTGCTATCCTAATTGTTTTGATTAATAATGGACTCACGTCTTAAATCACTAATAATATGACCAAATAAACATTTTTCAGGAATCATATTGGTGAAAATATAATAAAAACCAACAAAGTAAACAAGTTATTGTATAGTATACCAGCTTATGTTTCCGGTAAACTAAAATACAAATAATAATTGATAGGAATAAAATAAATAATAATATTTACAAAAAAGTTATAAGACAAATAAATATTTATAGCACAGTTATTTACATATGAAAATAATATCAACAAAATACGAATTCAATATAAATATTTTTTTTAAATATTTATTTATTGCAATTTACAACTGTATAATATACATTTAGTAAATCTGATATCAGTTAAATTAGAGTGTTACAGGCGTGTAGTGTTTGTTTTTGTTTAGTGGGGCCAAACTTCATTGGTCATCAACGCCATTTATATATTATTTAATTTTGCTAATATTCGTTAATTTTTATTTATTTTTTAATTTGTTTGTTTATTATTTTACTTATTTATTTTGCCATTATTATTATTATTATTTTTCCTTCCGATCTAGTTATATTTTTGTCATTAAATTTTGTGATTTTAAAAACTGAAACACCAATTTTATTGCTTTATCGTCGTCTCCAAGGGTTTTTGAGATATCTTGGTTTAGCCCTAAGCTATTGAGGTGTAGTGTGAAAAATGGGCATCGTTGGAAAACATGGCTTATTGTTAGATTGTTGTTGCAATACTGGCAGTTCGGAGGCGTTTCTTTTGAAATAAAATAGGAGTGGGTGAGCCTCGTGTGACCTATTCTCAGCCTGGTCAGTACAACCTCTTCTCTACAGCATTTGCGACTGGAGGTACCCCAGGGCTTGAAGTGAAAGATTACATAGGCGTGTTGTGAAACTACCCATTCGTAGCACTCTAATCATTTAATTTTAATATGAAAGAGTTGTGCATTTTTTAATATTGTAAATGTTATGAAGATGAAAATGGCCAACAGAAAAGGCCGATACATGTAAAATAAAATTGTAATGATTTTGTTATTATATAGTTCTACTCCTAAAAAATGTGGGCTATATGTTGTTTTAAAGGTTTGTTGTTCTCAATCTTTATTATTATTTAATTTACTTAAATATTTTATTCTATAATTGAACACTGGAATAGTAAAAAAATAAGTAGGAAGTTAAAAAATATATATATAAGTGAGAAAAAGCCAAATGAAGACAAAATTGAATATTTATTTTGAACTTGAAAAATATTCGAATAATTGGAAATAATGAATAGTTTCTTAAAACAGTGATTACTTGGAATAGAATCATGACGAATAAAAATGGATTCAGATATGTTATACACACATATTTTCCTCCTCCTTGTCTTTTTAGTGTTCATCACTTTTTAATTGATGAGGAATTTCGCGAACAAATGGATCTCGAACTCAACGATGCTGAAACTGTTCGTTTCCATTTGGAATATTTTAACTATTATTGTTTATTAGAGTTTTTTTTTTTTTAAATTTCAATTCTGATTGTAAGTTTAATTTAAATAATATATACTTAACTAAAGAGAGGCGAAGATTCAAGGACGATGTCAGGAATTGCTTGTTGGTACAAATCGTTCTTAGTATACCCGCTTATCTGTCCAGGACATGAGGTGTCAGATCACTTTAAAAGTTTGTTCCAGGAAAGAATAAATTGAGGTTAGGCATTCTGACACGTTATCGTGAGGCGGTGCTTAAAAACATTTCAACCTTTGACCATAAGGATTTTTATTTGTAGAAACCCAAGCGATTAATCGGTGTTAACACTTATATAAAGGAATTATATTGTAAACATAACCTAATATTTGGGTATACCAAGAATTTTTAACTTTCGAAAAACAACACTAAAATATGAATGTACATCGTGGCCCGCAATATTTCTTATCTCTTTGATCCCTTTTCACCACTATACCATACAACCTCTAATGTCACCATTTCTTAACAGCCTAGACGTGAAACCGGAATCGTTACTATATTTTTTTAAGAGAATAACCAATACAAGGCAAGTCCCTTAAATCTAACCAACTGAGTCTACCTGATTAATTTTTTTTTTTTTTTTACTGTGATAAACAAAAATAAAATATATGGTAATAAAAAATATTCACAGTTGAATGAAAACACCCACAGTTAAACCATGCTGATATCACATTCATAAATAGACACGGATATGATATTAATGATAGATCAAATTACAAAACTGCATCGCAACCCACATATTCATGAGATGGTCATCAATCGCATCACATTATAATTTCTTCTGACTTTTTTTTTTCTATTTTTCTTTTGTTCTACTGCTTTTAAAATAGTTAGACTTTGTGAATTAGTTATGAAGCAATAACAATCATGCTTAAAACAGTTATGTAATTGATAGTATCAGCCTCCAAGAAATCAGCTTATTAAATAATCTTTATTTAATATTTGTTTTATGTGCTAAAGATTGAAAAATAGGACTGAGTATAGAAATTCCGTACTGTCCTACTAATAAAGTATTTGATAAATTTCATGAGAATGTTAAGTAGATAGTAGACAACCATAAAACAGTAATGTGGATAAATGAAACATTTTTTCTGGACGTTACATGAATTAATTTATACCTTTTCTACACATATACATCTACCAGAACTAATCATTATATACTTGTAGAAGGATAGGTCAATTGTCATCCTTGTTTCAATCAAGGCAGTTCTGATGAAACCCTGCACGGTGAGGCAACGGGCCAAACGTTGGTTAACAATAATTATTATTTCTATTTTAATACCTTTACTATCTATTCTATTTTACTTCATACGGTCAACTATCTTCTTCCAGTAATGATACTTATAATATAATTTATTTAATATAGTCACATATTTCCTAATTATTTAATATTAGAATAATAATACAATAAATAGTTAACAGGTGATTATTTTGGAAGATTCTAAAACAAAGCCTTCAGTTACTCACTATAACTGTTACTCACTGTGCACAAATAACAGTAAATAACAAACCAGTCATCAAGGACTGAGAAACGTAACCGTTAAACTAGTTCAACAATAACATAGTAGTAGGTTTGGATTATTTTATTTTTATTTTCGCTCTTCTTAACTAAATAATCTATATAAATATGTTAGCTTGTTTACTCCTTATTCACTTTCTGCATTTTTTATTCACTCAGGTGGTTCGCATAATATTTATTAATGTTCTGGTACAAACGTGTATGTTATTTTCAGATATTTATTTGTCAACTTTTCGCTCCAGTTTGTAGAGCTTATTGTTATTTATATATATAGAATAATTCTTTTCAATTTTTTTCATTTTTCCATATGCTTGAAATATCTTCAAGTACATCATTTTATGCACTGCGTCCTCTCCGTTATTTACCTCTTTTGCCTTTTTTTCTAAACACACACAAACTACGTATAAATGTGTGTGTGTGTGTGTGTGTGTATATATATATATATATATATATATATATATATGGTAGATTGGATATTATATAATAATTTTTCGGCTATTATAGCTAAGATGAAACCGAAGGCTAATTGTCATTCTCTGAATCTAAATCATAGGACTAGGTTGATAAGGATTGTATATCACAGTATTTACATATTATGAACCATCCTTCTTATTTGTTAATTTTTCAAA
The DNA here is from genome assembly GCF_000696795.3 of Halyomorpha halys. Lineage (NCBI taxonomy): Eukaryota > Metazoa > Arthropoda > Insecta > Hemiptera > Pentatomidae > Halyomorpha > Halyomorpha halys. The sequence continues at coordinate 114,251 of NW_027110804.1, read as the reverse complement.
CTTCATGCACCTAGATGCATCAGTTATACCAATCAATCACTGTCACTTTTTGGAGTAGTGTTGCGAAAATCTCAAGGCTTTAAGGTATAGAAAGCTTCGGACTGGAACAATACAAAACAGGTTTAAATGGAGGTCCTAGGCCTGGCTAAGGACAGCTTCCAGCATAGTCATTACTGTTGACGCTAATTATCTTCACTCAGTCAGAACTCTTTTCGACTCATGGTTCCTTGGTTATGGTTAGCTTAAGATAATCATCGCCAGTTTTCAGAATTATAAAGATAATCACTGACATATTTAAAATTGTAATGTTGAAATGGTACAGTTAAGCTATGGTGGTTTAGTTCAATTTTTCTTTCAACAGAATATTCGTTTTGAGTACATTATATTCATTTATTGCACTTTGACTTGAAATCACTGCATTTTAGGTACAGGATAAACAATGCAAGAGAAAATAAACGATGCATAATCTATATTTTATCCATCAAGGGGGTCCTTGCTTAGAACAAAGGGGAGATCCTTAATGTAATTATATCTATGGGTCATTCCACGTAAAATAAACATAATTTTTGAAAATATTTTGTAGGTATAAGCCTAGAAAACTGGAAATTTTATTGAGATATGTCCACTCATTTTTGGATCACATAACATTTAAGGCCATAAAACAACATATTTTGGAATTGGAATGAAAGCAGAAGCTTCCCTAATTTAGCTAAAGATACGGGATAAGTGTCATTTTGCAGTAAATTCCATGTACTTTCATATCATATGCAATACTATATAGGTTATGGTAAGTTAACATTTCTTAAAACCTAATTTATAATATTTCTGAAATTTATTAAATTTTAAATGGAATCAGAAGCTTGCGAAGTTAATGATTTAACTTTTAATAGTTTTTAGACCAGTGATTTAGATAAAAATGATAGTAGATATTTTATAAATCAATGATAAAAAAAAAATAATATTAAAATAAGTTAACATTTCTTAAAACCTAATGTTTAATATTTCTGAAATTTATTAAATTTTAAATGGAATCAGAATTTTGCGAAGTTAATGATTTAACTTTTAATAGTTTTTAGACCAGTGAGTTAGGTAAAAATGATAGTAGATTAATTATAAAACAATGATAAAAAAAAATAATAATAAAAACCACAATCACAAGCCTCTTCTTAAGAATTTATCTATTTACACTTATTCTTACGACCAAACATTTTTAAGAAAATAAAATTATTGCTAATCATTATAGTAGGAAATTATATAAGTGTTATTTTAAAGCAGCCCATGCAAACACGCGCACTGAATAAGTTTATATTGTGAAAAAGTGGTTGAATTGAATAGGTTCTCTTAACACTGTTCTGAAAAATAAATATTGCGAAACTATTGGAACTGGAAATACATTTGCCATTCAAGATGTTGTTCGAAGCAATGGTCTGCAATTATTCCTTTAAGGTTCAGCTAACTGGGTATACTACTTTTTCTCGATTCTTCTCACGTAGCTAACCGAGTGGATAAAAAAAAAAATCAGTGATTGTAAACGGAAAGCCCAGTTTTCTACACCCAGTCCATGAACAAAACTTTTCATTTTCAGAAAATGAAAGATCATGTCATTTCATCTCAATCACTCCAAAATGAATATCTTAGTACTTAGATTACTCTTTGAAGATTCTGTTCCCAGATTTTAATGCAGTAGAATTGCCCAAAAAATGCACTGTTGCGAAATACTGCTAAAATTTGAAATTAAACAAACGAAAAATGTAATATTCACAGGGTTATGTGTTAGAAGTCCTAATAGCCAGCTATATGTTTTCCATTTTTTTTTCTAATATTTCATAAACAGTCATATGTATATTTTTTCATTTTTTCTATAGTCTAATTCGTTTTCACAAATATAAACATTATATATATTAAAAATGGAAACTGTTTGTAGTTATTAAACCAACAAAAATATGAAATAACTGACCACAACATTACATAGTTGCAATTTGTTCGCATATAATTTTATGAACTAAAACCGATGATTTCAAATAAAGGTCAAATTAAATTAAAGTTGGATTGATAGTAAATACTAAATGAAAAACAAATAGGTTTTCATAATAAAAACATATAGGTCCTAATTCATTCCATGAAATACTATTCTGTTGATCGTGCACCATCAGTAGAAATGATTTTTAAAATGAACAAAATAAAAGTTTCTATAACAAATATTTAGATACGTGGATACAATCTTCCTGAATAGAAAATAACATACCCTTTAAAAATAGGTTAATTCTCATCCTAATTAATCAATTCAGATATATATCTCGTTCACTGTTGTTCATAAGGAATATGAATAATAACTCCAACGATAATAACACGAGGCGGAACTCCTCGGGATTTAAAGATTTCGACGTAGTAGTGACGTTCTGCATAACGTACCGATCATTGCTTTCTACTCCCAAAAATTAATGTTTTCAAAATAAAATTAAGTTCTTAACACGGATTTCGTTTAGGTTTTTTGATTCCAATCAATATGTATGTTTTTTCAACTGGTAAGCTTTTGGAATATTTTTAATTTGGACAAACTAATTATTAATTTATTAAACCGGTAATTTGACGTAGTCAATTTGAAGTACAATATAGTTTGACCACTTTGCGTACGATACAAATACTTAGATAATATATTGTTAACAACAATAAAAATTTTATTTAATTACGGTTATATATCTAATGTATTAGGCAGAAGAATAGACATCTGAAGCAAGGAAACTTTAGTTTTTACGTATTTTTTAAGGTATCAGCCTAACAAAAATGATAAATTTCCCCTTTGATGAATAAACATATAAAGTTAAAGAAAAAAATTTCAAATTTCATTGTATAGTTTTATCTAGTGTTCTAAGAAATTAGAACTGCAATTTTTTAATTATCAATGCTTCATAACTAAAAACATATCTATTAGCTTATTTCAGCCAATAGCTAATCTAGTTTCAAGAATCAGTTACAGACAAACATATAACGATCGATCTTTTAATTATTATTCCAGAATAACTAATTTTATCGAATATAATTACTAAACCACTTATAAACTTGAATTCAGTTATTAATGTAAAATATGATAAATTAAATTTGTTTTTAAAAGCTATATGCTATAATGATTACGGGTAATAAATAGTTCGTATACGCCAAATAAAGTTTCAAAGCATTCATCTTATTTTAATTTTCGAAACCTCCATATTTGCTTATAGCTAATAGAATTTTTGCCAAATAGAGTATGACTAATGTAAAAAACATGTAAATATTCTCTAGTTCGTTACGTGGATTAAATCTTCATTCAAGGTCAAAATAAATAAATTGTATTCCATTAAAGTACACATTTCAGTACAAACACGATATTTATACATTACATGGAAATATTTATGACCGAAGTAATAAAGATCGAGAATTTGTTAGTTTGAAACATGCCGTTTGCCTTCAGCCATCTTTTAATTTTAGATTCATCAGGGACGACCACCCCAACTGGCAGAGTGGCCTGGGGGTTATTAATGAATGATATTTTAGAATTATATTGGTATGAATAAAAATAAATCTTAACGTGGGATTAGGGCTTGAGACATTTATTGGTATACTTTTCTTTCAAAGCATGGATTATAAATATTTAATGCAGTGGAGAATTTTTAAAATTATTTCCTTATCAGTGAGAAGAAAGAATTGTATATTATATTGAGAAATAATCTCAAATTACGTAATATTGGAATTAAAACAAATATCTTATTAAAATTAAGATTGAAAAACTATTTGATTTGATGAAAATCATCAATAATCCATCGAATGAAGCATTTTTAAACTTATCCATCTATATTATGAACTGGATCAAACCGAATTACAGCATATGAATTTGATATAATAATTTAAATTCCTTTTTTACAATATTTATATTGTTATATATAATATTTATTTATTTTTTTCTTCTATTTTGCAGATGACGACCACACTAGGATGGCTGCTGATCGTCCTAGCTGGCTCCTTCACCAATAAAGTTATCGGTAAGTATCCGTAAACAGCCAATTTAAATATTATTATAAACTATATTATATAGAAATTATTATAAAGTTACGCGAGTGCACTATGTAATCTTTATTTATAGAAAAATTTTTAATTATGGATTTGGCTTCTGGAACTGCTTTATTATATTCTTTTGCATTTTTTCGTAAATTGTTTTTCCTTCATTCTAACTCATTACTTTCTAGAAGGGTGAGAAAAAAAAACACTTCATCGTGAACTTATGGTATCCTATGGTATTTAAAGTAATTAAAGTCCTGTGATGGTAAATTTTTTACAGTGGAACAGATACATTTTTTCCATAAATTCCATTAACATGATTGCCGTATCGGCTGTTTTTACACACGTAGTTTGTTTAAGGTTTCCGTAAAAGAGTTGAATAGACTTCGTATCTGAACCTTTTTAATTTAATGCCTAATTCTCATTTAAGACCTTAATGACCCCCAGTTTGGAATAGGTAGATCAATGGTGAGGCATTTTACTACTATCTCCAAGAGCCCGGGTTCAAATCCGGGTGTGGCATATTATTGTTTTCTGTTTCCCTGTAGCCGTGAGTCAACCATGTGGGTTCTCTTAGTTGGGTAAAAATCTTACGGTCGAGAGAGGTTCTGATCAAATCACCTTCTTGTCCAACCATTGGTCTAATAACAGACTGCCCTACGAAGTCTCCACCACTGATCCTTCATATGTATATCGGTACAAATTTTTTTTTTTTTAAAGCATCCTAATTATGTAAAAAATAAAAGTTTTTATAATGCCTGAGCCATAATTATGCCTGAATTATCTAAATTACCTTCTAATTATACCCTATCGATTTCCGATATTACTCCGAGGCAACAAGCCTAGGCCAGTGGTTCTCCATCTTTTTTTGGCGGTGAAATCCTTTTGGTGGAAGTAGTTAAATACGGAACCCTTTTAGTACTAGTAGGAAAATGATGGACCCTTTGGTAGAATTAAACGGCGGAAACCCTGCTTTATCATTTGATACAAAGAGAGTGTTAAATACTATATTTTAGCACAAAATAAATTGAAGAAAAGCTGATATAGTAACGTTCAAAACTGTATTGAGTTGACGTGGAATGACCCATTTCTAAACTATTAAGAAAATCCCTTGAAATAGGGTCCCATAATCCAGGTTGGGAACCACTGCCCTAGGGTGCCGCACAGTGAGGCCAAGATCCAAAGGTCAGAACCGCTTAAGGCAGGTTAAAGTGCCCCAAAGCAATAAATGCCTTTCAATGTACCAATGGGGGCACTCTCGTAAGAAAGTCCTGTACATAAGTTTAGATTTCTAGTGAACTCATATATAATTATCCAATTTATTTTCATTCTCAGTAATTTTGTTTTAAAGGAATGTTTGGCAAACAAAATCTCAATGTGAATTGTTAATAAGATTTTTCTGATTACCCTCAAACATTTAGAATACTAAATTCAGATGCTGTTTGTTCAATTTTTTTTTTTTTTTTACGAAGTGGTACTGTGACTGGTACTGAGTCTGAAATGCACAAAATTGTAACTCGAAAGAAAATATTTTTTTTTAATATAAAAAGAATATTAGAAGAATTAAAATACATGACACATACGTGAGATCAGTTCTTATTAAATATATAATGACAGTAAAATACATAAAATTAATGACAGGTCAATAATATCAATCGATCACATAAAATTAAGATTTAAAAGACTTAATAATATATTATATAAACAGATAATAATAACATTATTAATTTATGATAATTATTGATAGAACTAACATATTTTTGCATGGAAAATGTCGAATTTTTGTAAGCTAAGTTGATACAAACAAACTAGTTATATGAACTTAATATTTGCATTTGAGATCTTAAGACATTACCCCTGTGTGTCCGGTTAAGTCATTGAGCCAAGACTTTTCCTCTACGTGTTAGTTAAATTATTTGAAATAAGTTATTAATATCAATAAATGAATTTAAAATAAAAACATTTATGATAGAGTTTAGAGATTTTATAATAATATTAGGTTAGTTTTATTAAAATATTTAGTTTTCATTTGAAGGAATATACATAAAATGTTGATTTTAATAATTTATTGTGCGAATAAATGTTTATATTTTGTTATCATAATTAAAAAAGTAAAAGTGAAATAAGTTATATTATTATAGTTATTCGTTTATTTCTTATTCAGATCCATTGATAACACTTGAATATTTTGTTTTAAAGTGATTGTTTTATCATGATTCTTGATAAAAACATTTGTAGAAGTGAAATGTATTTATTCATGAACTAAATAGTCACCATAACCAACAGAAATAATTGAAGTACATTATACTTCAAACCGAAATTTTAATGCTTTTAAAAATATTTGTTAACTTAAAATGAAATGGGTATTCAACTTGTTGGGTAGATCGAAAGTTAAAGTAACATATAATAATTATTATATACTACATAACTACAGTGAACATTGTTTCTGATTGAGGAGAAAAAAACCAATGTTTAATAAATACATTAAAAGGAGAGATCAAATACATTTCAATAATAATAGTAAATTTTTTTTTTAAAATCTCGCATTTTTTGTACAATAATGAACTTACAAGCTCTAGGGTGCCTATACCATTGTAGCATATTATTTTTAGAGTCCCTTTCCCTCAAAAAAATAAATAAATAATAAAAATATGCCAATTTTTAACTTGAAACAATAAAGTTCCCGTCTGATTAAAAATAAAAGTAATAAAAAAATTAAAATTAAATAATAAGAAAATTAGTAATAAAAATTATTTTAAAATAAAACTGATTACGAATAAAAGTTTTCATCTAACAAAAATATTTCCCTGCCGTGGGGCCCCTTCGTAACTGATTTATGTTTTTTGATAAACGAAACTTCAACAACTAAATAAAAAATAAATAAACTAAGAAAAATATTTGTTTTAATAGCAAAACATATCATTTACATTGTTTAAATATATAATCTTATTTTTATCCATTTTAGTCCCAACACAAGTCCGACGTTTCGGCCAATCATCAATTCTTGAACTCAATAACTTAAAAACTCAACTTCATGCAGGCTATTCTGCCCAGGTCTTAACAACAATTTCTAATTAGTCAATTTTCACATTAAAAATTAAAATTAAAATTCATTTGTCACAGTCACTATTTGTTAAAACTCTATCACAACAATTTTTTTTACAGTACACTTTTCCTTGCTTTTAATTATTAGGACGTTTACCTCATAGACATTTAAATCTACTTTAATATCATAGGGTGAACCTTCTTCTATTTGATACCAGCTTTGCATTCTCGCTTCATATTAAAATTCCTACCTATCAACTAGATATATTATGCACACTATTCCGAGGTAAAATATGAATATATCGATTTTCAAAAACGGGTTGAGAAACGTCTTATAAAACTATAAAACAAAATATTGCAATTAGAGGTCAATGCTAGGATACCTACTAAAGTACAGAACGACAAGGCGTTACAATACAGAAACTGTTTTTAAAAAATAAATAAATAAATAAATGGGCGTCTGGTTATTCTATGTAAAGGTACTTAGCGTATGAAACAGAGCAATGAGTGTTCTCTTTGACAATGACAGAGCCTTGACCGCCGAAGTGCAAGGAACTGTTACACAATGGCATGACTACTTCCTCCACGCTCGCTACCGCAACAGTCTATGTAACAGCCTGATAGTTGGGCGTGCTCATGTCGAAACTTATAAAATATCATTAAAGCACATAAAACTTTTGTTAAAAAGAAATTTATTGGAAGATCCTTGGTTGAACGTGTATTACTAATATATGGAAGATGGTTCGGTTATGGTCAACTAATGCAGTGAAGTTGGTTCGTTCAAGTAGGCTGTAATGTTTTAAGTATCACTGAAATATTATAACAAAATACATTTCTAAACAAAGTTCAGAAAAAAATAATAATGAAGACTTTGTGTAAAATAAGCTAAATGCAATCATCTAGTGAAACCAACCTGGGAAATTTGAAAGAAATCTATTGTATCTATTATACGAAAATAAAAAAAAAGATTCTAGTTGCACTTCAGATTAAGAAAATACTAATAAAAACGTAGGTTTGTTAATAATAATACCTCAATTTAGTCTTCAAAGGCATTACGAATGACTTAAGGCACAACTTTAGAGATAAAAACTAGTGCAATCGTTAAAACAAGATATCCTACCAGCCACCTTCATGGATTCAAAAACCAAAAAAATAGTTATTAAATTACATAATATAATATTTGTACCTTAAGAGATTTGAATAAAAATAACGATAAACAATTATTCGGTGTTTAGTTTAATGCTCCGTAAAATTGTCAATTGGCTCACTTGGAGATTGAGCCGTAAAATGTGGTTTTTATTAAATATTCCGGCAGAGATGTTAATGTTGAAATTCATTCTTAATCAGAAGCAGAGATTTAAGCTGAAATCATAAATGTAAAATAATTATTCATTTAGGTGTATCAGTAATTGAAATATATGGTCCAAAGTTTGTACTCATAAATAAATAATGTAAAATAATAAAATAAATAATGTAAAATTTGTCTACTGTTCATAGAAAAGTAGTTAAAATGAAATATTAATGCTAAAAAATAAAAACAATGAAGATATAAATTCATGTAATGAGAAAAAAAATTCGTATGATAACAAGTTGATTCCTGCTGCAGGTGGAGAGACGTGCCAAGATCCCGACCGACTCATCGTGTGCCATATCGAAACCGAACTTCACCCATCAACTGACGCTTGCTCGTGTACCCATCTTGTTATTCATAAGCCCCATGATTCAGGTAAGTTATCTTATTATTATTTATTACTTTATGAATTAAATTTTGTTATTTAAATTAAACCATTACGCCAATGAAAATGTTTCAATTTTAGAATATGTGTTTAAGGAAAATCATCTTCATTGTCATTATTAAGCATTAGGGAATGAAATGCCAAACCATAAACAGCACCTTTAGTAAAATTATGGTATTTTGATTTATTTCCAAATTAATTTATATATTTTTTAAAAATAATTTAATATTTACTTTATACACTTTATTTTTAGCGTTATTCCCATATTTTGATTAACTGTATTAACTGCTTATGGCAGACTTTTTTCACAATTTATAATTCGTTTCATTATTTTATGTACTTAAAACAGATAAATAAGATCACTAAATTTAAAAAAATTGGCAATAAACAGAATATGCTAAACATCAATTTGTTCCAACAACTATCCAGATATAATTGGATAAATTCAATTTGAATTTTGATGCTGGAGTCCATACTTTAATATTTTAACAAAAAAATATATATTGTTTAAATAAAATAACTTGTATCCAAGTGATGTCTCAAAATACTTTCAATAATTCTTTAAATGTCTGACGTTTCGGCCAACCAACCAACCAATTTTCAATCTTAAATATAAATTCACCCCTCACATTAAACGATTTCATAAATGTTTTAGGCTATTCAGCGCAAGTCATTAGTTTCAGCGAAATCACCCTTGTAATTTTTTTAAATTTTAATTTGCAAAACTTTTAATTATTGATTTACTTATAACAATATTATCACTCTCTTATTACACAATAATAATTGTAATAATTTATTTCTATTTTTCGGGATATTATAACAAATAGAGCAATCTAAGAAAACATATACTTTTATCTTGCTATACCTGAACTCGCGCCAAAACTAGTCATCGGTATGGAAGTTGAAGATTTCCAGAAATTTATTAAGAAAAACATTTTTCTTTCTTGTTTTACAAATTTACACTCTCCTGATGTATCTACTTTTAATTTTTTCCCCAAAACTTTAAATTCACATTATTATAAAAAAATAATAAATAACAAGTGTTAATAAATGGAATATTTATAATTAAACTCAAATAGTAATATTTCGTACTATTTTTATTTGAGCCAACGTTTCGTCCCACGTTGCAGGGCTTCGCCAGGGCTGTTTTGACGGAAGTCAATGTCAGATAATCATCTTCATTGTCATTATTAAGCATTAGGGAATGAAATGCCAAACCGTTGGTGTACCTTTAATAAAATTATGGTATTTTGATTTACTTGCACATTAATTTATAATTTATTTAATTTTTAATTTATTCATTCTGACTTTGACTTACGTCAAAACAGCTCTGACGAAGCCCTGCAAGATGGAGCGAAACGTCAGCTCAAATAAAAATAGTACTATTTGAGTTTAATTTGACCGCACCCGGACTATAAATATTCCATTTATTACTACACACGGTCAATCAACAATCTTCCAGAATAACAAGTATTGTTTTTCTAAGATATGTTGGTATGTGGTTTTCATTTTATTAGTTTGAAAAAAAAAATGTGTGGTTACAGCGACAAGATTTCCCTGTCTCCTTGGCCGTGAAGAAACATTTTAATTTCATCTTTTAATAAATGTTATTCGGTTTCCTTTGATCTGGAATCGTCACACGGTTGTGATGATAACGCTGTGGAATGGTCGAGTTTAGCAACAGTAGAGATGAAACAATCTGAACAGGACCAATGATGTAGGACAAAGAAGTTGTGAAAGGAGCGGTGCAGACCTACAGATGTCAATCTAGACACTTCTGCTTACAATGGACCATTTCACAATAGACTAATCGCCGCTTAAAGACCCATTTATAAGAACGGCATATTTTGTTACCTTCGGTTCAACTCAGTAATTAGAATACAATGTGATACTTTTCCTTTTACAATTTTTTTTTTTAAATTTTTATATTGTAGTAAAAGGAGTGGGAAAATTAATTGAGTACTGCATTGGAACAACGTGGGCGGTCATCTCATCATAAAGTAAAACAACAGTTCATCGCTGTGTATATAAAATTTATCCGGAGATGGTGAAAAGGAAGTCAATTTTTTAAAAAACGTATAGTATTCATTATGTATGCGGCCTTCTTATATATAGTTAAAGGCATTTTCAAGAACGAAAGGGTCATTATATATGTTATAAATAAAAGACATGAAACTGGTTTTGGATATAATTTAGTAAGGAAGGGACCTTTCAAGGTCGAAGATGTTTCATTTTGAAACGATTATAGCATTTCGAATTAAACGAGGAAGATTTTAGAGTTGCGTGAAGGTTCAATTAGATATCAGTAATTGGCCGAAATAATTTACAAACCTCGTTATGGAATTGCTGAGAGGAGAAACTCTTTCAGGATAGAGTATTGTTTTTTTTCGGTTAAAAATCTTAGGTAGCATTGTTTAAATATGTTAGGACTCTTGCTACTAATGTTCACAATTATGTAATAAATTTTTACTACACTTACCAATAAAATATCAACAATAAAAGCGCTTCGGAACCACTCCTTTTGGATTGGTATAATTAAATGATTTTTAGCATTATTTGTCATGACTTGTATCAAACTAAATAAAAATGAAATATTTTCAAGACGGATAACATAAAAAAAAACGTACATTGTTGGCACTATACACTACAAAAATTAGATAAAACTATGAATTTCAAAACAGATACAATCGTTTAGATAAACACTACGCAAATTTAATAAACATAATCAAATTGTAATATTAATCATTCTTGGAAAAATATAAACAACGATATAATATAAAAAATAATTAATGGAAGCTACTGACTAATTAATAAGTTACAAGTAATCTGGATTAATAATACTCAAACACCTACTTAAATATCCACAAAGATATTGGAAAATTATAGGAATCTTGAATAATAAGTATCTTAAAGATGACTTAATGTAAAAAATGGAAATAATCGATTATAGTCGAACTATTAGGTTACGACGAACCCTAAACAGGACAGTTACATGACTGTACAATATAATGATTCAGCAAGTCCTACAGTAGGTATAGTCAAATACTCTTGCTCAAGGATATCAACGGATCGGTCAAGATCCATGAATTATGGCTGTCCTAGGGTCGGCCGGCCGTCTAGCACCTGTGTCCTTTCCCAAGGCAAACCGATCAAGGGCCAACCCAGTGTTGGTTTCTCACCTCAGAGCTATAGGACTCAACCTTTTTTCCATAGGGGCCACAAACACATGTTAGTCATGGTGTCGTGGGCTGCAAAAAAATTATTATTATTTAATTTTTTTAATTTATTATAGGTAATAAATGACTAGGTATAGGTTATTATAGGTAAATAAATGATTAAAAAAAATGTCAAAATATACCTGATGAATCCGTTCATAATTGTTTACATTCAATTTATAACAATCGCGAAAACCTAAGACATTATTATTTAATTTTTTTTTTATTTATTGTCTTAGGTTTTCGCGATTCTTATAAATTGAATGTAAACAATTATGAACGGATTCATCAGGTATATTTTAACATTTTTTTGTCATTTCCTGACGTCTCAAACTCGTTGCTGTGCCCGTTGTCACAAGCAGTTGTTTAATTAAAATTATTTAGGTGTTATAAATAATATATATAAAACTAAATTCAAAATTAATGAGATAGATACTGTAATGAAAACGTTTACAGTGGATCAGGTCTATTTTTATTGACCTGGTTTAGTATCAACTCCATTTATTGACCTTGTAAAATATTTTATTTAACGATTAAAATTGTACTTATTCAAATCTACTACCTAATATTATTTCTCTGTAAAAGTAAAAAATCAGTCTTAGTTGCTCGATACGGAACTAAAAACGCCCAATAAAACACACCACTAATCCAAACACTTGATTTGTCGTATTTCCGAAAACTTTAATAACGACTTGTTACCGTGATATAACATGATGTAAATTAAAAAAATGAAGATATTTTCCGGTATATAACGGGACATTACCATATCAATTATAGCAGTGCACATCGCGGCGCGGTAGTGTTATGTAGGTACTATTTATTCAGTGCGCTCTCAATTTTTTTAATGGGTCCGAAATTCAAAATGATTTAAATAAAGTAACACGAGATCTGCCAACCACGAAAGACCGGCGGGCCACAGGTTGAGTACAGCTGCCTTACAATTTAGAAGCACATCACGATTTCTGAAAAGGAATGTGGTGTAAGGTCCTACGTTCGAATTGAGAGTTGGTAATCATTAATTATTTCGGCCTGTTTGAATCGAACTTTAGTGATATCAATATTTAAAAATTTTTATACGTTTAAATACTCCACCGACAAAATATTTCTTTTTCTTCATTCCCTTTCCATTATTCTAAGAAATCTTTAGTCTATAAGAAAATATTTTGGTGGAATGCATTTGTATAGATGTCGAATTGAGTTTTGCTCACTTGGTAATTGGGTAAATAAACCAATAAAGTAATAACCAATAAAAATAAATATAAGTCATGAAGCTCTCAGATTATTTTCATTGGTTAGCCATCATTTTTACTAGTCGGATCCTGGACATTACACAATGTTCTTTCTTTTTTTTATCCCCGTTAGTGATTAAGTGATTTAGAATTTGTAACAGACTCGAGAAATTAATTTAGCGGCCTTGAATTTAACTTCCTTAAAGTATATTCGGAACCAGTTTAAAATCTTTTATTTATATTTTCATAATTATTAGCTTGTTTAAAATAAGTTTTTCGAAGAGCAGACCTCAAGGGAAGGTCGTGCACATTAGATTATTGTTTTGGTTGGACCTGTATGTTATTACCGTAATAACGGAAACACTAAAATTTAATTATTTTTAATTTAAAAAGAACCTTCTAAAAGGGTTTTCAATCAATTTGTATTCATTATAAAGTTATTATATATTTATATTTAGTTATTGTTAATATGCATTTATTAATTTAATTTAATTACGTAAATAAGATGCAACAAAAATAAATAATAAGTTGAGTCAAAAACTGTTTCCTTTATCAACTCATCTTGAACTCCACTTATTCTAGAAGCTTTCATTAATATATTGTTTTTATCATTTCTTGAAATAACGGTTTCATCTTTCATCTTTGGTTGCAGAGATTCATCTATCTTTTTCATTTGTAAAATATATAAGCAAAAACACAAACACACAGTGCATTCAATCTTTTATTTATTATCACTTCCCTTCACTAATAGCTATGCATATTTTATAATTTATATAATTTAAATAATAACTAAAAGATACTACTAAAGAAAGTAGTAAGAACGACCGCTCTAAAGGCTATTACTATTAAAAAAATTAGAGATAAAAAAGAAACATTAATTCACTTATTATAAGTTAACCTAAACTTAAAGATTTTATTTTTACCACGTTTAGCATTTGTGAATAAGAATTGGAAGGTTTTTTACAAATATTTACATTCATACTGATACAATTATAAATAAAGTATCAAGGTAACGCATTCACAGCTGTATTAAAAGTATTTATTTATACGTGATTGTGGTTAGTAAATAAAAATATTAATTAACTTCTTCATAAAACAGGGTAATGCTTTATTCAACAAAGCTGCCCAAATACACCTTCCTTATCAATGTATTTTTGTATATATATACACTAACAAATGTTAATCAAAAACAAAATACAATTATTTTTTCCTGTTTTTCTTTTTTTAAACAATAATTAACTACATCCTAAATACGATATACCTCAAATGTTATCTTATTTTAACAACTTTATTTTATATAAATATTTTTTTCACTCTCTTGTTCTCACACAAAGTTGTATCACATTTCCCTTAATCATACTTTATTTTTTTTATTCAACGCTATCTACGCTATTATCTCTCCAGCTATCTTATCTATCTATCTACGCTATCTATCTATTACTCCCTCAAACCACTCCAATGATGCACAACAGTTCAATCTGTCAAAAAAAATAAAATAGCTACAACAGTAGAACAGTTAAAAAGCACATAAATAAGTTTGCAAATACGAATAAATAAATTTTTAAAAAAAGTTGGAAGAAATTAATAAATAAGTTAAAACAAAAAAAACAACACAAATAACTAGATTAAAAAAGCTAAGCAAAAAAACAAGATGAATAATATCTCTGTCCTCAAAGCTAATTCCCTTGCAGATGATGAATAAATAAATCAGTCCTGAACATTATACTTATTTAAAACAAGAAAAGGAAAATGGGCGTACTATTAAAAAATGTTTTATAACTTTTTTAAATTTGTTTATTAAACTTTACAACTTGATTAAATAAAAAATACTTTTAGCAAATGTGATGTAAGTTCTATTACAATTGCTTATTGCAGCCCTTGGGAGAATCTACCCATTGGTAGAACTCCAATTATCTTAAAAATAATTTATTTAGTCGTTAAATCTGATTATACAAAGAAAGTATGTCTCTTACATAATAACCTTAATTTGTAAATTATGATTATATACACAACATGCCACAATGGGTATCTTTGAAAATGATAATTTAAAAATATGAAAGTACTGGTACTTTCTTTTTTGTATTTTAAAAGCGTTGATACTTTCTATAGATAGAGTTTGCGAGGGAGTTTTACAGCCGATCCATAATAGTTCGATTTAGTCATATCCTCTAGAGTAAGATTCCTTCCTTCCGATAACCTACTATTTAATCGTCGGTCAATCTAGGACTATGTAGAACGTATCTCAGCCTTCAATGCTTTCAGAATTAACCTTTTAAAATAGTGGAATATAAATAATGCCTATGCGTCATATGTTGTAGTTGCGATGTAGGTTTGAGGTCATTCGTTAACCGCTTTAATCTTAATGTTCAATCAACAGTCCAATTTGTTAGTCGATAAGGCAAACCGATGGAGTTTCTGGTTTTTAAAACATTTTCTAAACTTGGTATTATTAATATTAAATATATTTTGTCCTAAAAGCTGAAAAAAAAACATTTAATGAATATAACTTAGCTTAAGCTGTGATACCGGTGAAGTCCAAAAAATTCAACAATATGCTTTTAATATTAAAAAAAAAAATCAATGTATCGTTTCAGAAGCATTTTCTCAACCATCGTTTTGAACGATACTTATGTATTTTTTTTTCAAGACTGTTTTCAAGATTTCTATAGAATAAATCCATTAATTATTATTTTTTAAATTATATCCCACTTTTTTTAAATACAAGGTGTCACAGCTTAAGGGACGATTTAGTTATTTATAGTCGGTAAATATTTTTAAATGGTGTATAGGTTAATACAAAAAAATGCCCTTTAACACTGAAGACACGATTTTAGGCATGTGGCAAGATCTACTTGTAAATTAATCCATTAGTTATTTGTGATAATTATTTTTTTTAAAGGTAACTTGAAAGATCAGCCTTGATTCGCAAGTGTGACAAAAATTTTGTAATGTAAAAATGACAAAATGTGTAATATTGTTGGTGGTATATAAACAAATGATTTCATTAATTTTAAGATATGTATATTTTGTATTTTAGGTAGTCAGGAAAATAGTTTTTGAATAAAAAAACTGCAATATGTTTATATTTTAAGGAACCTGGAACATTCTTGATTGTGTTTTATATAGTAAAATTAATTTACATTAATGAATATTATAGTAACGAAATAATTATTCTAGAAAATTTCAATACTTTTAATTACAAAATTGTTTTGGTTGTAAACATAAAATGTAATACAAAATCCCTTGTCTAGTTTTTACGTATACTTAGCATTAATGTCTATTACAGTAAAAATATAAAGTAAAATAATATTAAAAAAAAATTTACTTGATTCGCCTTATTTAAAACATACCGACGAAATAACCATTCTAGGAAATTTTACATATTTATTTTTATTGCTTTAGTTTTAAACATAAAATGCAATAGAAAATCCATTTTTTTGGTTTTTATGTACAATTAGCATTGATGAATAGTACGACAAAAGATATATCATAATACAAAATAATATAAAAAATCTAATATACTGAGTTCCCTAATTTAAAGCACTACCTACGAAATTTATTTTTATTATCAAACGTTTTGGATTTTAAACTTAAAATATAATTTAAAAAATCCCTTGTTTGGTTTTATGTTCCTACCTTTATTGGAAATGATCTTTAAAATAATTTTTTTTTTCTATTATATTATAATTAATAATAATTCTTTGCTGGTTAATATTTTAATACTAGAATAATATTTACAAATCAAAAAGATATAAGGAGAGTGAAATACAGTTTTGTAACATTTATAACATAGTACCCATTCATGAATAATAAAAATAACACGAACAAGAAACGGATAGTGGAATAACTTAGGATTTGCAGAACGCCTACAGTTGGAAAGGTCAAACGTAGAATAATTGTCTCATTAAAATGCGCTGCCACGGTTCGAATTTCTAAATACTTTTTCGGAACTTATATTATTATGTATTTAACATATTCAACTCTTTCAAACAAATCTTTCTTAGATTAATAATCATGTATCAGGTCTAGTAATACTATTATAACATGATGCATTAAAACTTTGAAAGTTTAATAATACCAAAAAGAATACAATTAACTACATACGAAAATATTTTCTATTATTTCTGGATCAAGTTCTCAACAACAATTTTACTACGCCAAGTTCAAAAATATGGCTCTAAAACAGGCGTTATTATTGTATGATCATGTTTTTTTAAACATTTTCCAAGCCATTTTTCTTTCTTCATCAGCGATGCAAAGGAAAGAGTGGTCATGGACAACTTGGGCGAGATTTCCGGCTGCACCTTAATAAAATCTTAATAAAAACAGCAGTCTTGAAATATATTATTATCTTTACCTTGGTTGTTTCAAAAAAACATTTTTTGTTTAATATAATTAAAAATACAATCTAACAATTGAAGACATTAGAGGATAAAATTATCCAAAATCTATGAAAAATTGAATTTAATATTTATTTGTTCCTGTTTTGGCAGGAAACTACAATTTTTCATTTCTAAAAACTACCAAAATTTAGGATTTAGAAAAAAAAATCTACATGAAAAACAGCATTTAAAATATTTTTCAAAGCAAAAATCTTTGTTTTTCTCTAAATATCACCTAAGACCCAATCCACTCCTACCTTCAATTGAATCGATTACTTCAGAAACGATAGATTGATCCAATTATGTTCAAATAGAAAATTTGATTAATCTTATATTTTTTGCAATTTACTCTCTAAAATGAAAAAGATTACTATTTTTACAAATATCAATTCTTCCTGTGGTTTGTAAAAAGATGTGTTGAAAATTTGTAATATTCGCATCTAATTCAACGACTTGGTCTCAATTCAAGATATTTATATTACTTAACTCAGTCACTGAGGCATCTAGCTCAAATGCAAATTTATTTAATTTATACCGAAGATTGCGGTTGTGTATAAATGACACTAGATAGATGAGAACAAATTTCCAAACTGCTTCCATCTAGAAGTTACAAAACTTGAATGTGCTAAGCCTGTTATCCAATACTTAAAGCATGTCCCATGTCATTAGATAGTTAGAAGAGTGTTTGTGCAAACCGGATGTACCTGGCCAATGTGTCCAAGCACAGGACCGGACTTATGTCCTCGTTCCAGATAGAACCGCGCCCAATCCCTGACCAAGTTATTCTCAGGTACCGTTCATATCGGCGATAATAATAAACCGTAGGGGGGAAATAAGGGGAGTTCATTGTTCGGGTCTCATTCAGGATTGGATCTGCATCATCAACATTCATGAGTAAGTGCAGCAACAGGTCACCGAGGGGTATAATGCAGCACATTAAACATTTATAGGATATAATTGTCAACGGTTCTGCTACGATTAGCGTTCCTGTAAGAGAAAGCTGGACTGTTGGCAAGAAGCATCGGAACATATTGAAGAACATAGAGGAAAATAACGGCAAAGCAATGCAATGAGGGGGGAAGAACTGAAAAATATATAAATTAAATAAACTCAAAATGATTCCAAATAGGTATTTTTGTTGAGAACTAATAGTATCAAAAATACAGTAATTTTATTATGTGTTGCTGTTCGTAATCGTAATTTAATGTACCTTTTTTTTTTCTCGTTGATTTTGATCAAGTCGTTTTCATTTCTGTTCACCATTTCCTCTCCTCTCATCCATACAACTTTGTGTTCTCTATTCTACTACTACCACTAACCACACCACGATACACTCAATAAAATCTGGTGTTGTCTTTCACGTTTGCTTTATTTCATTGATAGTTTTAAATAAAAAATCATAAATTGATCTGAAAAACTTGAAATAAATAGGTATTATTCATCAGATTATTGTCTGTACAAAACAAAAATTGGCTAAACGAGCGATTTTAGCTTCCTTATTTTTAGATATTAGATGGTTTATATTGTTGGTCCTATTGGCTATTAGAAGAGGGACATAATTAACATAAGCATTTAGGGGAATATGTCCTGGATATTTGCTAAATGGGAAATCAATACGTGCATAAGTAATGTAGAATATTTTCGGCGAAATAGCCAAAAATGAAGTTTATATTCGTTTATATTTCATAGATTGTGTTGTAATGTTGTTCTATATTGGTAATACAAACAATTTGGAGTTATAATTAAAGGTAAATGAAACTGGTACGGGTTATATCATTATAAATTATAAGTTTTCACTTAATAGTTCAGGGGATTTTGTTAGTACCTTATAAATTTTCTTCTTCATGGAGAGATAAAAAAAAAACCTAGTATGTTTTCAAATTCGGGGGAAAAATAAACATAGTAAAAAAAAGGGTTATTTATTTCTTCTCTGACTCCGTGTCTTGGTCATCAAAAGACAATATTTCTCAATCGAAACTACATATAAAACGAGTTTATTTCCTAATCTAAACCTTGCCATGCAACAGTCATAATACGCCTATTGGCATAATTTAATGATCTAGTGTTGAAAATAAATAATTATATAATCATATGAATAATTTAAGAAAAAAAAACATAATTAATTAAATGAATAATGGGAATAAATTAATATTATTAACTAACGTTTGACATTTTTTCTGGGACTATTAATCAGTTCGTGCGTATATCCCTATCTTCAATTTATCTCCTTTACAACTTCTATATCAAGCTTGCTGTTTTCCAATCAGGCAATAGTGAATTGTATGAATAAAATATTTGTGGAATTATAGTTGTGAATAAAATGTATGCCCTTTTATTTGCTTATTAAAAAAAAATCAGGAGTGCTTTGCAGTTGAGAATTTCAATTAGCATTGATGAATTACCCAGATTTGACAGCAATGATGGTTTAAATTTACGATCTATAAACGCAGCTTGCAGCACAAAAAGATGATTTATTCCCACGCCACCTATTAGGGAGAAACAGGTTTTCCGTATTAATTCGCGTTTTCGAGCTGGTTTTGCACATTATGGTTACTTTCACTGACAGATACGAAACCATGACCTACATGAGCAGTTAAAGAGGCTCCCGTCGGAACTATCAGAAACTAGTTTGATTTATTTTATTATGACAACATAAATTTCGTCTAAAAGTAGTTAGCAATCCATGACCTTCTAACTTTTAAATATTATTTATGCAATATATTATTTTCCAAAGAAATAAACCCTAGCGAACGGAGGTCCACAGAGTGAGCGTGTCCCTGACTTACTTCTTATCATTTGTCAAATCATTATTTACTGAAGATCATTATTTATAGAAGACCATTTCTGTCTGGAGGGCCTCCATTGTCGGAAGGTGAATGCCAAAAACTGTTTCTCAATTGACAATGCCCCATTCATTACGAATGTCTGACTTGTTTAAAGGTTATTTTTTTTCTGAACTTTAATGAGTATATCTTTCGCTATTTATTCAATTGCATTTACCTTAGACTGATACGTCCTTCTCAAAAATACGTAAAATTTATGTGTAAAAAAAAATTCTACATAGCTGTACGGTTATTCAGTATAATTGAAAGATTTTTTGGGAATGACTTATAAAGTCCTTTGATTGTATTTCATGATAAATGATATCATCCGAGATAATTTTTTTTTCCTTCCTTGCCCCATTGGTGCGATTTCATGATGAAAACAGGTTGAAGGCAACCTCTTTTTCTGCATTCTGATAATGCATTTTAAGAGAGGGTTGAGGAAGTTCGATCATTTAGGAATGAGTAGTCGGTATTTTCTGCTACTCTGTTGTTGATGAGGCTCAACAGTTGGTTGAAATAATTTAGTTACTTGTATTAAGTCGAATCTGAGTCTGTTTGTTTGTGTCTCCCACCTTTTTGACCGTCTTTTCGGTGTCAGAAATAATAGGTTCGTACAGTACTGAAGGCTGCCAAAAAATTGTATGTATGTCCTAGATATAAATTCTGTCACAGTTGATAGTTCGAATGTCGTATGCATGTTGTCGGTATTTGTTCTTTGAAGTGAAGTATGTCTCCTTATATGTCTCAGTATACCGCTCTGAAACTGTTGGAGCCTCTTGGCGCTTGAAGGTGATATGGTGGACAGCATAGGTGCTCCGTAGAGCAGTGCTGGGGCCTCAGAATACTTTTGTAGGTCATTAATTTTAGGCGGAGAGAAAGATTGGGAGAAGTCAGCAGGTGATTAAGCCTGTAAGACTTGGTCCTGACCTGCTTGATCTTCTTTTTACAGTGGCGAGCTAGCGTCAGGTGTCTGTCTAGGGTGACAGCTAGATATACTGCCTGCTGGTCTATTCTCGTACCCTGCCACCTTGTTTAATATTTAATATTGCTGGTTTCTATAACCAATTTTTTTTTCTTACATCCTGGAGCAAAGAAGAAGGCATTTACAAATATATATATATATACATATATAGGCTATTTCATACAGCCCCTCACGATAGCCGAGCGTTCTAAGCAATAGACCTCTGGCGCATATATCATCTATAACCAAATATTCATATACTAAGTACAGTTTTGTTTATGAACTTTCCTTTACACGAGAATGTGACATGTTATTAGTGATAATATTCTCTTTTAAGAAATTCTTCAACGGTTTTAGGGCTTTTTTTTTGTTGTTTTTTATCTCATGGTTATTTTTTTTTATCTTTAACGTCAAGAATATTTCTTGGTCATCATTTGTTTCTTCCTCATCTGATCTTTCTAATCTTACTCTTCATCTATCTGAGTCATCTATTTAATTTTTTAATACATTATAATAATAATGACACATTTATATTATGAAAAGGTAATTTATATTATTAGGAGTGTAACGAACGACGTTCTTCTTTCGGAGGTTTATAGCAAAGTAACTGGGGGAAGCACTGGTGAAACTGTCTGGAAAACACAAGGCGCGAGACTGCTCCTTCATAAACCCAGCAATAACTTAAGGATTATGTAAATTAATGAAAAGAATAAAAAAATAAATTAAAATAAAACCTCCATAAAATAATCGATTATTTAAATCATAAAACAAAATTTTAAATTTATGTGGAATCTTAATAATAAAAGTTTTCCCGAGTTTTCTTGAAATATTATTTTGGGTGGGGTTCTAAATTTTTACCACTAAAAAGTTCACTTGTCTTCATGAGACCCTAAATGTAGAAATGAATATAATAAAGTGCAGGAACATGAAAAGAGTGACCATTTTTTTTTATAAATCTCCTCTAACCTTGTTCACGAATTATAGACCATTAGTCGTCAGCTCTTTTTTGTAGTAGCTAAGCAGTTTTCCTTATGAGGCAGAATTGGCATTTTTCCTGACCCAAGATTCTTATTTATATCATTAAATTGATAAGAAAATTAAATTAAAAAAAAAATTAAGCTCGAATATCGTTGATCATCTTTAAAATTTAACTACCAATGTAGTCATCAAATACTGAAGTTTGAAAAATGTCAAATCTCGGTTTTAAAAGATTTTATAAATAATGCTAAAAAGAGAATTACAAAATTATGTTAAATAAATGAAGAGATTTGACAAATAAGGAATTTGCTTTTTAATGTAAAACCTTTTTTGTTAATCTTTTTTATACGAAACCATATAATGTACACTTGCTATATTAGATAGATTGACCATAGATATACATAGATAGATAGACATAGATTTTTATAAATAAGTTGAGAAAACAAATAATTGTAATAAGTAATTTTTTATATAACAAAGTAGTTTCTAATTTATTGACAACATTTTTTATATTAAAAAATAAAGTAAGCTATATTTTTTTTATTTCAATCATCCCAAACAACAAATTAGATCATATTCCATATAGAAAACGTTTATGACATAATATTGTACGGTAACCTCACCTTCCATTCATATAGTAGTTTAAAAATTAATGCTGCAGATTAGAGTTAGAGAATGTTGGGTTACTGTTTTAATACGCTGTAATTTATCTAATAGTACAAAATTATATTCGCATTTAATCTCCTTAAGACGCCATGAGAAAGTGGATTCAAATTACTCTCAATTTATTAAAATGATCTCATGGCACCGTAGAGGAGGGGTATTTTATTCCTTGAGGGACAACATTGCTCCATTGAGGTTAAATGTTCCGTTGGCACAACAGTAGTAAAAAAAGGCGCGAAGGAGCTGAGAGTAAAAGAGAAGTATACCTTCCAATTGGATGGAGGGGGTGGTTTCAAAGTTCAGATTAAAAATAATTTTGGGTTTTTTAGTGTTTTTCTTTCCCTTTATGTTATTTTCCGTTAATCAGCATGTCTTTCTACTAGTAGATTCCTTATTTTCGAAGTGTAAAGGTAATTATAATCATTAATTTGTTAAAATCCTATCTGTGATTAAGAAGCAAATATTAGTTTTAATTATTAATCTCTTTCTTCGTCGAAATTTACGAAAATGTGATTGAGGATAGCGTTTCACTAGATTTTGGGGATACATTTTTATTAAACCTGTCTTCATAGATCTTTTGATGTTTTACTTATTGCCTGATTGTTTTTAATTGTGAAAATACTTTTAATAAAATTGTCATTTAAATCAATTAAAAATAATTTAA
>NW_027110804.1:87601-90471 GCF_000696795.3 Halyomorpha halys | reverse complement strand
TTATTCTAATATTATTTATGAGAAAATGCATATCAAGATTGAATAGAAAAACTAAATTTTCAGACTATTTTGACCCCTGTAATTGAGTCTAAAATACAAAATATCAAAATAAAATTTTAAAAACTGGTACAAAGTTAACCCACTTTGATGGTATCAATTCTTTCTACAAATAATGTCGATACTTATATCTAATTTGTAAAACAAAAGGTGAACATATGTACATCATTATTCAAAGTACTCTTAGTTAGATGTCATATCAAAATAAGTAATATTATTATAATTATTCATTTTATTTGTAAAGTATATAAATTCCATTAATCTATTTTTTTTAAAATATAGTCTTAAGAAAGTTTTACGTTTCATCGGAGAATTTCGATGGCTACACAAAATGACATTACCAAGTGTTATAATTTACATAATTTAAGGCTGGAGGAGAAAAACGACAAGACTACATTTTTTTTAAAATTAGGTTTGTTAATGACATCCATGAGATTTTAATTAAAACTTTTTGTATTGCTATTAATTTTTCTTTAATTAACAGATTACTTAGTATTACAAAAGACTGCAATTTTATGCGAAAGTGGTTATTTTATTTTATTTAATATAAGGTGTAAAATCGTTTTTCGTTGGTTGGTAACTAGTAAGATCTAATTAACACTGAACCGTCTGGAAAACTTCCTAGTTCTAAACCATAACCTAAGTGGGTGCATTGCTTTAATATGACCTTAAGGATTTGAGGTTTGATGAAATCTGTGAACATAGCCTAGTACAACAATCTGTTTATCATTCCTTAAAAAAGAAATTTAATATTTGTACATAAAAACAAATTGGGAGCGCGGTGGCCCTGTGGTAAAGCACAATACTATTAACTCCAAAGACCTGGTTTGGAATCCGGCCGAGGAAATAAGTATTTTCTGTTACACTGTAGCCGTGAGTCAACCCTGTGAGTTATGGAGCTCTCCTAACTTCCTCCCATTTGCGAACCCCTTGAAAAAAAAATCTTTATATATAAATATAAAGTATAAATATAGATCATTTTCTGACATTTTAATGTGTAGAGTTTTTTTTTTAATTTTTCATTGAAGGTCTATATTAGCTAATCTTTGATCTAATTTCCAGGATTCTTTTCAAGTTGCGATATAGATATTTTGTAAGTTAAAAAAAAACTTCCAAACCGGTTGTCTCAGTAAAATAATTGACTCGATTTTTATTTTTTCAAAAAAGTCGAAATGTCATCCATGATTTATTTTTCCTTTTAACTACAGATATTACTTTAATTACTGACTTCGTTTTATTAATAAAATAAATAAATTAAGAAACTTGAAAAATAAATACTGTAATCTGATCTCCATTGGTGCGATTAGTAAAAGTTGCTTACCTTGATAACCTATATTTATACTAAATGTTTTAATTTTATGTTATAAATTACGAAGCACAATAAATATTCAATGTTATTTTTAAGCATTGCTGTTACATTTAAAAATATACATTTTTTTTTTTTGAAAATATATTTATCCGTATAGAGGTAATTCATATCTAATAAACGGTAGTTGGATATTTAGACATTTATATGTGTTGATATGGTACACATGAAAGGAATAATCGAAAAAATATTCTTATCTTTTTTTAACACCTTACAAATCACAACATTAAACATAATATAAACAAATATTTAAATAACATAAAACCTTGAAGATACGACTCAAAAACCGACTACGCCCTTATCAGGTAAACAAATGCGCCTATAAAGTCTGGCTGCGTCAGAATTTTTAATAGCAGAGAAAGCTGTCGGGTGAATATCATATTGCGTCTTGTTCTCAGAAGTCTCCCGTGGCTCAGCCGCAATCAGGCCATAGTTATTTTTTACCCCAATATTGTAATAAATTCATAATGTTGTAATATGCATATCGTTTTCATTTATATAATCCTGCTCGCTTTATTTTGTAGCCTTAAATTAATCAATGGGAGTAATATAGCCTTGCGGGCTGGTACGGCAACTGTGAAACTTTATAGTTTATAGTACAGTAGTTATTGCTGTAACCATATATAAGTAGGTAAGGGTGTATTATTTTTTTATACCATGATGCTACCTAATACATGATAGATGAAAGTTTTTTCTATAATAAAAAGTTTAAAATAATAACAAAAAAAAATTAAATTTATAATGTCATACTTTTAACGCATACCACTCAATAGTTATATATATAAATATGTACCACTACAACCAATGGGATCAGGAGTGCAGTACTCGGTAAGGATATATTGTTTATAGAGCAACGGTTGTGTAAGGGATGCAGTACTTCGTAAGAAAGTATTGTTGCTAGACTAACGGTTGAGCATGAAGGTGATTTGGTCAAAATCACGCTCAACCACTAGATTTTCTTTACCCGATTAATGGTTCCCACTTTATGAGCCAGGGTGGACCCCAGAGAACTCCCGAACCCAAAGGGCTGATTCACGACTACAATGAAACAGAAATAAACTCTCCACCATAGCCGGATTCGAATCTTTATCCTAAATAAAAATTAATTACTGTTAAAAAAATGTATTTTCAATCAACCAACCTGGCAAATAACAAATTAAATATTTGACAGCTCAGAAAACAAAAAAAAAATATTAATTAGTATTTTCTACCTTTTCATGTTTTATCAATTCATTATTACCTTCGCATTTTACTATGCTTCAGAGTTATTACAATCTTTGTATTTTACAAAGAACTTAGAATATTCTTTGAAGCATTACTAACGATTGTTCGAGAAGTTACTATTTCCACATAAATAGCTACTTATCATCAAACAATAAATTTTTATTATATTTGTATTTTATGTGTAAATTTATATACTATTTACAGGTCATAGTTTCTAGTATAT
>NW_027110804.1:81214-87551 GCF_000696795.3 Halyomorpha halys | reverse complement strand
ATTCTTCTATAATGTAACCTGAAAAAGGCAGATTCAACAGTATATTGTTGTTTTAAGGGGATTTTAGAGACATAAATTTTGGAAACGAAATTAGCTTATTTCTATTAACGATTAGAACAATCTATGAATAAAGACCATTACTAAAGCTTCATGCTTGAATTTAGTGATAGGTTTAAATGCAAGTCATTTTTCATGATATAATTCTTGATGAAGTACAGTAAAGTTCATGGGGAATAAAAATAAAGGATATTCATTATTTAATTAGACGAATGTAATTTAATAGTAATTGAACATTGACTTTAAAAGGGGATTTTTCACGCTCTATTTACGCATAATGGAACCTGACAATGTTTTACTACTTCTGGTGTGGTCCTACACCAATAAACAATAATTTTACAAGTTTTTATTTTATATTCCGTATTACTTTATTACGCTTGTCACAGTAAACAAAGTTGATTTTTGTTATACGTTCTATTAAATAATGTATAACATAGCTATGCTATATATTAAATAACAGTAAGTAAATGGTTATGATTTTACCGGGATAGCCTTCTGATAAACTTTCTAGTACGATTGGTCTCCTGGGATATACAGAAAACCGTTTGGACCCTCTCACTCTGTAGTAAGCCTCACTCAGCAGAGGCATCTTAAGCCTACTGAGATGTGCACGAAAGGTAAATAAAATGGCAATTATCTTATACTCCTAAGGCTTAACAAAAGGTTTTGGACCTCATTTGGCGTCCTTGTTTGTCTCTCTGACGTTCATTCAATGATCAGTTTAACAGTTTGTGATGGTTGTGAAATTGATATTGGGTCTTTTGATCTGTTTAATTAACAAAATACAATCAAGTGTTATGACGTCTATGGATGTGGGGTGGGGTCTCGTGAAATTGGTCTGAGTATGGAACCGTTTGGAACTCTCATGAAGGCCAAGATATACCCAGATCTAGGTTCAAACAATATTATTGCATATGTAGGAACTGTAAAAACGTTTAAGCCGAGATATATATGTTATTAATTATAAATAAAATCTTAAATTAGTCAAGAAATAATTATGTAAGTATACATGTCAAACAAATCAGAATAATTAATTAATTGGATTAAGAGGTAAACAAAATATATCAAACTTCAGTTGCAGTCGTTCCTACAGAGTATCTGATAAAAGTAGAAAGTTGTGGAGAAAGACTTTTTCATAAATGCTGGTATGATAAGATTATCGAAGTGAATGGAAGCGGGCGGTTCAATTGTCTCTCGACGGCTACAATCTTAAGAATTATCCCCATTTCCAAATTTCTTCTCCGTGACTCGCAGCGATAATTGTCTTTTCCTGTTGAAAAAGTAGGAAAAGACCACCCGGTTTTCCTCTTTCAGCATTTCTTTTCGACTGTCTTACCTTGACATTTTTCTAGAACCCTAGGCAAATGGGGTATAATAGTAGTTGTGATTGGAATATATAAAATTAAGGTATTAATTATACAATTTTTTTCTGACTTATGAAGAAACACATTCTTTACTATGGCATAAAATATCCTCAACATCTCAATGATTATCAGAGTTATTTAATCCTTTAACCCTTGGCTATTGATAATTATTAAATTATGTTATACTTTTAAATGACTCAATGGCTTTTAAATAAAAGGTACATATATTAGTAAACTGAATATCTTTTACATTTAAGAAATTTCTTAAGAGTGTTTTTTTCCACTTCTTGTCACTAAATGAGCTTTAAAACGTGTACAAAACTTCATATTTATGAGTAAATTAACATTTGGTTTGAAAGTCGAAGACATTAGTACAAGCTTCGAGAAGGTGTGCCAATTTAATTAGTGGTCGGGAGTTTAGACATATTCTAATCTAGTTTGTATGTTTTATGTATTTAAAATAGTTTTCTGTTTGATTTATAGTACTTTTTTGCCCAAAAAAGACATGATAGATAGGTTATTCTATCATAACGTCATTATTTTAATCAGAATGATTTAGCTTCCAGTTCAAGATTCCTGTAGACATGCATGTAATACTTTCGATTCTTATTTCATTAAATAAATAAATATATGTATGAGTATGAGGGTTACTGGTCCAGCCAAATTCATCCACAAAGGATACTGGAATCATTGAGAACAAGCTGAAGGAAGAGAAAAGTAGTGTAAATTTTGTTTTAGATACAAAGAGGGAGACACAGATTATTCTTACATGTTGCTGTGTACAGACCATGACTACTATACATAGACCTGATCTTCTAGAGTTTTTCACGATAGTTGTTTCTTATGATGTGTAGGGTTGAAGATTAGGACACAGAGTAAACAAGGTTACATTACACAGAAAACTAAAGTTTAATTAAAGCTCAAGCTAATAAATTATAGGAACGTGAGAAATATAATAAGATTGTGAAGGATTGGCAATCAACATTTTCGACAAGTGAGGTAGCAATAGTCCTTGTTCAGACCCAAAGATCTGGGTCTGTCAGTGTTTTGTTTTTATTACTCGTTGTAAGATAAATATTTAAACCATTTATTTAAACATTTCTTATTAAATAAAGCCAAAAGTACGATCATAAGGAATAGATTTTAGAAACGAGAGGAATTATCAAACATATTATCGAACAATTAAATTCGTTATCCCATAGTTAAATTTATTTTAGATAAATTTCCAAAGAATTTTTGTGTATCGTTCTATAAATGTCTATCGTAATTTTATTGACATTCTAAGGTCTTCATTTGTTAACCTACACAGCGTGCTAATTGATAGCTTTTGGAGCCATTTCTCGGCTTGTTCATTCAGTGTATCAGTCTTTATATTGCCATTTTTACAAAATTTTATGCATACAAAATTGGCAAACTTATTAAAAAAATAGAGTTGAGAAAAGAGACGTAAAAATATGAGGGCAACTGTGTGTTGAGAAACTAATTTTTGCGTCATGAAAATACCGTAGACCGTATATTTACCGCATACCACTCTTGATAATTTTTAATATTTAATATATTGATAAATTTTAATAATTTGTTCCATTTAATATTATTTATTACATCTCAGTGTATTTTAAACGTTATCATGATTATTATTATTTTCGGTCCTCTTGTGTGTTTGTGTGTATATGTGCCTGAGTATATTTAAGAAACAGTTTCCTTATTTTTCTTTCCTATCAACTATGGAAATTAAAATAAATATTACCTGTTTTTATTGTAAAAAAGAAGGTTTTTTTTAATTATATTTAAAAAAAGACTATCGCACTTTATCAAACATCGTCCTTGTTGTGGTTTAATTGTTCTTAAATAAATAAAACTCATTTTCATTCTGGTATTTCAAGGTTAAGCATCAGAAACCTTTTAAAATTTCTGTTTAAGGGTTAGCCAAGTGTTAGGTTAATCACAATGTTTCATTTGGTTTCTTTTACGAGAAGAAAGAGAAAAAAAAAACTTTTAGGTCAAAACTAACTGCCTAGGCTATAAATTAAAGACACCTGTTCCAGCGGTGTGATTTATCCGTCAGTTTTGGTCATTGCACGTTTCTTGAGTAACCTACCGTGGTAGGGTCACGTTCTAGATTATTAGTAATATTGTATAACCAATATGAATTGTATTACATTAACGACTTCACTGTATCTCAGCCTATAAACAAAGAGTAAACAAGTAACCGCTCCCAAGACTTGTCATCAACAAGGCCAGCCACCGAAAGGAGCTTACGCAATGTAAACACAAGCAGGCACTGACTCTACAGCGGTTTTCATTGGAATTTGCGCAAACTAGAAGGGATATCTTGACAGATCGCTGATACAGAACTTGAACTAAAAATTGGAATCAGGTTATATAAAAGTTGAATATTCATGGCAACTCCGGTTTTCTAAGTGTTGAAACGAAATGAATCAGCAACGAATTCTTGTCACTGCATCTGACCTTTCTAGTTCATAAAAGTTACGTCAGCCTTCTAATCGTGAGATTTTGTTTATTTGTTGTTTTGTATCTTGAACTTATAAAAATTTTAATTCACATTTTTAAGAGACCTGTAATGACCTAACAAGTAAAAACTCCGCTTAACCTTTCCATGGAATGCTTCTTTTTAATATTTGTTTCCATTAAACCAAAAATATGTCATTTTTTCGATGTGAAAGATAAAGATTAGCTAGCGCTCGCATTATGTTATATTTTATGAACATATATGACAAAGAAAAAAAGTACGACGCAAATTAAAAATGATTTTTGCATAATATAAATAAAGAAAAATAAAACCACCTCACAAGTATCAAGGCTACCAGAGAGTACTGTTATCAAGGATGGTAAATTACACTTTGAGCTAAGTCATAAATTATTAACACAGCATAGATATTTAACTTAACATAAAATTAATCAGCTTTTACAGAAATGTTTCAGAAGAAATAATTTTATTAAGTTTTTGGAAAGCTATGCTGAGACTTCTTGCTTAAAAATTGCCTAAAAATTCAAAATAAAGCATTAAAAAAGCACGAGTTGAGCTACTTGCGAAGTAATGGTTTGACTTCTTTTTTTTTAATGTATAAATATATTGTGTATCATGAAGTTCTATTTCCAACAGAGTACCTCACTGTTGGAAGGTACACGCAGTACCTCCATGGATAAGATTAGATAATGTTTTTCTTCATTTAAGTAATAACACAAGTTGGAACAGAGAGATGATCGCTTATATGTTTATTATTTCTTGGAAGCCTGTCTCTAACTACCGCTCGTCACGCGCCTGTAAAACTTGGTTTTAAATGGATATTTTAGAATCATTTTTGTAATCTCTTTGTAGGGTGTAATAATCACGTTTCATAGCAGATAAATGCTTTGTTACCAGATAAGTGGTATACATAAAGAAGCCCCCAGTATACATTTTCACCTCCCCAATAATTGCTATAATTTTAGAAATTTGAGTTGATTTTTTAATGGGTTATATCAGTGGTATATGATGCATCTTTTCAGGACACTTTTAATTTAAAGAGATCAAGAAATGATTCAATTATGATGACTGATTCTTACGGAAAATTTAATTCTAAGAGTTTTACGATTTCCCGCGCACAATATGATGGAACAAATAAATAATTATATGTTAATTCCATTAGAAGAAAAAGATAATTTACGGTTAAATTTAAAATAAAATTACAAAAATTTTTGAAATTCCTAAATAGATTGTTTCAACAGATCGTTCCGCCAAACCGCTAGATCAGGCAGGCCGCGAAGGCTTGAATTATTCTCTAATTAGACTGGATAATCAGCCACAGAAAATCAGCTTTAATCAAGTTTTTATCAGACAAGTAAAAATTGCAAACCATAACTTCGGTTAATTTAAAAGTTTTCTTAACGATATAAGTGCTACACTAAATTATTTCGGTGACAGTTGCGACTGACATATTTTTTTTTATTTCAAAATGTGGAAATTAATTAGAAAAGTGAAGTAAAACCTGTTAAAATAATTAGATAATGGTATATTAGGGGTGGCTATTCGGTATATTCTCGTAAGATCTACTTTTTATCTTAAAAGTGTGTCGCGATCGACTTGTGACAACAAGGCGTAGTTTATAGGGTGAGTAGGGGTGTGAAATGCATACTATGTTTATGCACTGTGTTTCAGTATAAGGTGCATGCCAGTGAAGTACGAGAAGATAAGAAAAATATATATTTAGAACTATTTTTTAAAATTTTTAAAATCACTTATTAGGTTTTCGAGATATAGCTTCGAGATATAAAATAAATTTCCAGACCCAACTTTTGAATGCAACATTCCGTACATGCGGTACCTAAAAACTTCGATTTTCCGACAGTTGTTCAAGATAGATTTTTACTAACTTAAAATGCAATTTAATTTCTTTATCAACTTCAATGTGTAAGTTTTACTATTTGTTCGTAAATGTGATTTTTTTTTTATAAAAATGCACAGTAAGGCTTATAATTTGATTTCAATATTTCACTTTCGCATTTTTTTTATGCCAGGAAAATTTATCATGAAAGAATAATCTGACTTACTTTTTGCTATCTCGTTGTTATCTCGCTGAGTACTGAAATAAAGATATATGGTTTATCTATGTGCTACGTAAAAAAAAACAATAATTATTTATAATTAAAATATATTTCGCTGGGTTGGCGGAGATCACAGTGTAAGGCAAGCAGAATTCTAGGAAGTTATAACCTTTGCAAATTCCCAGAATGCATTAAAATGTACACAAATTTTTACCCCAGACATTGCGAGCGATCGACGATTGACTAAAATTGGCTTCGCGATCGACTTACCCCCTGGTACATACACTGATTACTAATTATGTAGGTTAATACAACTAATATATACATGACATTATGTTATATAATATCCAAAGTAGAGTAATGTTGGTGTG
>NW_027110804.1:70285-81164 GCF_000696795.3 Halyomorpha halys | reverse complement strand
ATATATACCAATATAGATCTTGCGTTATTATCAAACAAAAACATTCGTTCATGCATTTATCGTTATTACGATTTAAAATATTAAAAATTATTGTATGATCAATGTGGAAAATACATCATTAGTGGATCCGCAAAATATAATAGAGGCACGGAAATGGAAAAGGCTATAAGTGCCAGAAATTCGAAAAAGGAGATTTTGACGATAAAACGATGGAGAAACCAGCGCCAATTGACTGGTTATCGCTCGTTAAGTTCCTATCTTAAACGGTTTAGTTCCTAGAGTTGTTATGTTTTTATAATTTTAAAACAAAAATCGTGGACCGACAGGTAGCTGTTCTTTTGTTTTTCTCAAAACTAGTTTTTTTTCGCACTAACAGCCTTTTTCATTTCCATGCTTCAATTTTACCTCCATTACATTCCGAATTGTTTGTATCAAAAAATTCGTCAAAGCCAGACATAGAAACCGTTCTGCTTTTAAATATTTATACATATTTTTCCAATAATTTCAGATGCAAAATTAAAGGAGGGAATTTTTGTCGGTCCAGAGATACCTTGAACTAACGCCAGACAAGGACCTCGGATTCCGTTCCAACGGTCATCCATGGAGCCTTAGGAAATCATAAAGAATAAAATTATTTAAAAAAAATATGCTAATATCTTAAAAAACTACCATGCTACGGGTGTGAACATGTTACTGAAGATACATTTTCTCCATTCACACTTGGAATTTTCCCCTGAAAACCAAGGCGCCTTGAGTGACGAACAGAGTGAGCATTTTCACCAAGACGTTACAATTATGAAAACGGGAACAAAGGTTTTTAGGAAGAAGTTGTGTTAGAGAACTACTGCTGGTCTATTTTAAGAGAAACAGATCAAGAAAATTTTAAAAGAAAAATTAAAATCTATCATTTCTATATATATTTTTTCATTTTCATTCATGCATTTGTTTTAAAGTATTCAATAAATGTTTTTAGAACTAGATGCGATCGTTTTTTCAATATCTTTTCCGTACTCAGAACACTAGATTATTTTTAAAAACACACATTTTGACAAAGTATATAAATCCTGTAAACTAGTGTTATTATTATTTATTGCTATTATTGTTTCTGTAGTAAAAAAAAATATATATTAAAAAGAGCAATAAAACTATTAAACTTGGCCAAATAATCGTCTTTCAACATAAATACATCGTTATAGGGAAGTCCCATCTCCATATAGTAGTACAAAGTAATCCCCTAATATCAAAAATAAAATATGATTGCAACATTTTCGGTTCAGT
Source organism: Halyomorpha halys (assembly GCF_000696795.3). NCBI lineage: Eukaryota > Metazoa > Arthropoda > Insecta > Hemiptera > Pentatomidae > Halyomorpha > Halyomorpha halys. Next base: position 79,886 of record NW_027110804.1, on the reverse strand, counting down.
TCTAGGTAATCTTAATTTGTCGTTTTCATTAAATCAACGCAATTGAATTCAAAATTTAAGGTTTATAGATAATTACTCCCAATCATATCTGATATTAAAACCAATAAAACTATTTTTTTTATAGGTGATTTGTTAATTGCGATACCATGAAAACATCATAAATATAAATACTAAACAATTATATCGTTGGGTCATTTACTAAGTGAATATCATTAATTTCCGTATATTCTATTCAAATCAAACAAAATTTTAAGTCTGCAAATAACGACCTCAAATTTTGGTACAAAACTGACCAAATTTTAATATCATATAATTCCTGATGGTCATGGGCACAGTTGCTGAGAACAGCGTCATCACGGTATTGCTAAATCAAATTTCATTCATTAAGCTCATTCCGAAAGGGGGTGATTTTTTTTGGGGGGGGGGGATATTCTGAGAACAGGTTTTGGTTATTCAAATCCTAATGAATAATAAATGAGTGGTGGGAGGATCAAGTTTTTATTCTGAATTCGAAATGGCCCCCTACGATTCCGGGTTACTGAGACCGACGCCCCGAGCCCTCGGCTAATGTGATGTCGTTTTCCAGTGTTTTTAGAAAATACATAGGTATATTTTAGAATCATAAGCTAGTAAATAAAATCAATATCTCTGTGGAATTAGTTCATAAATTATAATTTATGAATTGCATAAATTACAGGTTATTATTATCGTACAATGTATATCGCTGTGATTAAATAAATTACACAATATAATCACATACAATATAATTTTGAAAATGTTATACAATCTATGTATAATATATGGTAGTTAACTTGATTGAGTTGATATACGAGTAATTATAGCCCCGCACTATCATCACTTCTATATCACAGATTTTAATGGAAAAGGGGTGATAATGTGTATCACATTGCCTTGACCTGACATTTAATGTATCAGAGAAATTCGATACCAGACCCTTATATCCGAAACGCAATTAATATAGATTGAGAAATATAAGATAATTTAAACATGGATAATTCAATCTTAATAACTAAAAATCACTATATTATTATGTAAAGGATAGTTCGAAACATGAAAGTTGAATATGAATATTATCTTTGTTGGTCTCATGAAAGACAGTGAAGGTTGAACATCCGAAAAAATATTATTGCTTAGTAGACTACAATTTTTATATTAATTTTAGGAGGAAGAAGTAAAACAATAATGACACAAATATCGAAGTTTTAATGACATCATTCAGGCAGTAAACGGTTAACTAAAATTTGGGATGATAAATAATATTAGAATATAAACATATTACTCATAAAAATAATTTTATCAAATTACTAAGTTGTGGAATAATATTTAAATTATGAATATCTGAATTACATTACAGCATAACAAAGCTACTGGAAAAAGTAACAAATAAAAAACAAAAACATACAATACTAAAAATATATATGTATATATAGTTCACCGTAAAAATTGATATATAAGAAGATGGTCAGGGTTGCGGTCAAAAGAGAAACCAAAATAGTTTACAACTATTTATTCTTATCATTGTTTATTCAAGTTTATTTTATACTGATACTATTTTATGTCTTCCATCTTTTTATTTATAGGTAATTTCTTATCACTTTATTTTTACATAATACTTATCCTAGCTTAAATTACCTTATTGTTGTAATATTCTCAGTTTCCTTTTTTCTTTTTTTTTTGTATCTTTTTAGCCCTGATGAAGCCCTGCAAAGTGGGACGAAACGTCGGAAAATAAATATTTATAAACTATTTTTTGTTTCTTTTTTGACCGCAACCCTGGCCATCCTCTTATATATAATACTAAAAATAGATTATAGACCAGATCGTTTTTGAAGCACTTTTTTTTACACTTTGATTTTTTAAATATTTAAAAACATGTGATAGCTTTACTAATACGTAAAATAAGAGATTAAAATAAACTAAAAATATTTAAAAAAATAATTTGATGATGAGAGCGAAAGTATCCTCATTGTTCAAGTGTATTGCTGGTTTAGTATGACGACTGACGGAAGGGAATTTCGTTGGCAGAATTTGTTCTGCAATGAGGAAAAGTATTGCAATTGATCTGCCATGAGTTGAAAAACAAAAATAATATTACCGATGATTGAACTTGAATCCCGTAGCCGTTTAGTATGTCTTTTTTTTTTAACGACGGGTATAGAAGGAGCTAATTTGGTCAACATTTAAATTATTTTCCACCCAATCAAGTGCCGATTTTTTAGAGGAGGGATGATTCCTAGTAGAGAGTTCTCGAACCCAAAGTCAATCCATGACTGATACAAAAGAATAAATTAATTATCGAACACAGCCAAAATTGAAAATAGAACAAGGGTTAGAATCCCAATGCCCAACCAATTGAGCTAATTATAATTGATAATAATAATTAAATTTAATACTAGATAAATCATTAGATTCATATAAATTAGCTGTTAGAAATGAGTAATGATCAATAATTCCAATAATCTAATTCTTTATAAATAACTGGAGATAGACAATCCATAATTTCACTGGTAATATTAGCTTATATAAATAACTGTAAACATACAATTACGAATTTTATACCTGAAAATAAATTATTAAATATATTTAATAGCCAATAACAACTTAATAGAAAGGCATATGCGTGAAATTGAGAGTTACTGGCAAACAGCGTCTTATGACAGTTATTACAGCCATTGATATGCACATGAGTTAAGAAACATATGATAATTATTATGTATATACTACCTAATAAGAGATCCACATGCCATCAAAAATAAAATAATTATAAAAATAAGAAAACACCTTAACTATAGGATCGCGTAAATTAAATTCTCGACCAGCCTATGAAGGCCTTAATTATAGATCGCTATATTGATCGATTTTGTTTTTATAATATAATTTTTTAAAAAATTGTAAGATTTAGTAAAATACGCACATTTTCTATTTAAAAAAAAGTTTAACAAGGAATGAACGAAGATGTTTTTCAATGATTTTCACGCCAAAACATTGTTACAGTAAAAGGAGTACTTAGAGCCCTACGTAAGGATTTACATAAGGAGTCATGGAACAAATTCACTCTTTTGAACTTTAGACAGTCTGTTCAAATTTTAGAATTAAGTTTTCCATTACCAAAATTATTGCGACTGTTATGTAACTTCTTTATTTTTAGAGAAAAAAAACTTTCAACAATCCTACAATTAGTACATCTAAATCCAAAGCCGTTCCTATATCTGGCAGCTTTCTGCGCTCAGGAAGCATTTGAATGCAGAGTACAGGAGGCTAATCGGCATCTTCAATTTCACTCTTACAGCTCCCAGACACGACACAGCAGCCGAATCTTTCACACATCCGCCTTCGATCTGGGTTGACCGATTCCCTGGGTATTCCCAATTCAAAGAATATCTTATATAAGTTCCGAGAAGAGAAATCTTAAGATTTCACGATATAACTTATTACTGCAATATTTCTAACAATTAAATAAAATGTTGGATCACTTTTTTGTCGATCTAAGAGAGTTCAAAAAAATATCTATAAATAAAGTAGTGATTTTTAGGAAGTCAGTACGGATAATTATCATTCTGTACTTTTTCAAACTGAAGTTGACATCTCATTCTATAATTAGGTACGTTTGCTGTAAAATTTAGATTGCAATATATATATATTAAACACAAAAAAAAATTTATTTACCTTCACATAAAAACTAATGTATGTTTTTCTATCTTATTGTGTTAATATATTAGTTTATTTAATAAATTACTAAAATGATTTAAAAGTTGATGTCCGTAAAACATATAACTGCAGTATATGTTTTAAGCTAATTAAACTAAAATATGTATGAGCCTGACTTGATAGGATAAAATATACCTTCGGTATATATTAGGGCCCAAAATCTAGAAAAAAAAATATTTTCCAACATTTTCGGCCTTATTTCAGGGATTATTTCCAAAATCTACAAAGCAACAAAGATTAACTCGTTAATCTGGCATTATATATAGGGGATTAACGATAACAAATTGTAAATATGACACTGAAGCTATGACACGAAAATAGAATAGGGTTGCACCTGTACTGTATGTAAATCCGTTTATCGGAATTGCATCAAAGCGTCCTACATTTTCAGACTAAGAGTAGCATTTAAAATTCTTTTGTATGACGTCATAAGTTCGTGTTTCAGATCAGCTAATGGTGCAATATTAGATGACCTGGTTTCGGAGATCCGTGTGTGCGTCATATGGTTTTATTGATACTGAGATGATAATCATAAATGTTTAACAATCAATGAAAATGAGATAAATTTAAAGTATACTTTTTAAAATATGAGACGGTTAAAGTAAGAGTGGTGTAAGTCGATTAATATTTATAGAAGTATTTTAATAAATTACTAAGTACCAACTTTACATGAGAACTGTTGTACTAATTTGAGGTTTGATTAAAAGTATTTGAGAAGTAAAATTGTCCAAATTTAATTTTTCATTCATTTATTTCTGGTCTCTGCAGATGTTTTATTTCAATTGCCTAGAATGTGCCTCCCGCGGTTTATTTCCATCTCCTCCAGGTTGCCTTCTACATCGTACAGCCATCGAAGATGGGCTTTCTATACTTCCAATCTTCTTATAATTCTTATTAGATCTATATTCTCTAAACACACTAACCACTGTAGTCTATTTAAATACATGATTATGTCTAGTTCTCCATATAAAGCCATTGAATTTTGAATGGTCCTGGTTCTAAATTCCATCTCCATGCGAATGGGCCAAGTTTATTTTACCTTATTATAAACTTCACGATTATGCACTTAAAAAATACAATTTTTGGTTGGGATTTACAACTAGTTCACTTTTCATTCAGCTAAGAACTTCTTAATTATATTTCTGTAATTAATTCATAATTGTTGACCATATGAATTGTAACACTCTTATGATAGGAGCTAAAGTTTCATATAAAAGTATCTGATAGTTTCTGATAAGTCAATAATAATAAAAATAAAAATGAATTGAAATAATTATTTTAACAACTTCAAATTCTAGACTATTTTGTTGTTATAATTCCACAATCATACTATTATTTTTGAATTGTTTTCTTTGTAAGTCCATCAAGGAGGTTTGAAATTCGAAATAGGTATTTATTCATCGCTGATTTATCTTTTATGGATCGTAACTACTATAAAAAGATATTTTTGAGAATCGCTACCCTTTTTGAGTTAGATAACTGAAATAGAGCGTCTGATAAGAAAAAACACTTGGTTTAACGAAGCAAAAAAAAAAAACACTCCTCCCCTCCCTACAGGTTGTTATTTTTGTAAACGTATGATCAGAATTGAACATGAAACTTTATTTTAATGGGTAGACTTATATATATATATAAGGAACAATGCAAGGGAATAATGGGGAAAAAAGCCGGAACCGTTGAAGGAAAAAAAAAGATGTTATGAAGAGACTTATAACTTCCTAAAAATAATTAAGTACTAACAAGAACCCTTTCGAACAATAGTTCACTTAATAAAGTGGATATATACCTATAATTTACAATTTATAATTAAACCATACATGTACTTGTTGTTGTTGGCTAGGGCTTTAGGGCGTAAAACCCTGAGGTCATCAACGCCCATTTTTCGCGCTTTAAAATTCTATTTCACTTTATTTTTCTCTTTAAATAATTATGAAAACATTTAAATAATTACTTCTTTTAGAATTATTTAGTACGTATAACAGATTTTCGGGTTTAAATCTTATTTAAAAGGCCATTCCTTTTTAAGAAAACCAAAACCATTTCCATGTTCTTCTGGTCATCATTCAGAGCATCCGATACACTCGGTCCCTCTCCCAATCTATTTAAGTTCATGGAATAGAAATGACATTCTTCAAATATGTGACTGTTCGTAAGTACACTGTTGCAGTATTGACATTTTGGCGGTGGTTGCTTATTGATCAGATATGCTTGAGTTAATTTCGAATGACCTATTTTCAATCTGTCAATAGCTACCTCCTCCCTGCGATTGGAACGGTTTGATGTAATGTAAGTAACGGTTTTTAATCTCTAATAAAAAAACTATTAAACCATGGACCACATCAAACCATAGATGTACTATACAACTATTAACCCGAAAATTTTCTATACCATTCATTGCCGAGTTTAAGTTAAGTTATCGCGCATAAATCATTTCAAAATGGAAAAGTCAGAGGCGTCTGGCCTCTCTGCAGTTTCAATGCCAAACATTTTTTACTGTCTCGTTAAGCAGTGCCTCATGGACTTAGCGCGATAAAATGAATATTAACGGCCCTGCTTCCCACTGAGAAGGAGATATGCGTGGGAAATATCCTTGAGGATAAAACTAGTAGAAAAAGCATTCATTATTTCAGTTATAGGTTACTGATTCATCGGTCTGTCATCACTAATTATTGCATTTCTTGGTTAAAATTAATAATTCAACCAATATTTAAAATATCAAAGACTTTTTAGTCGCATATTGAAATTAATTTAGCTGAAAATGTAGTTAGAATACTTTGTTTTAGAAGTAAAACAAAATAATAATGCCTGATCCAATCTTTATCCATATGTGAGTTTTTATAATTAAGTGGTAACTATTTTCTGTCGTTTCCGTTTTTAAAAAAATATTTGTCCTTATTACGAATTAATTTCGAAAAGTTTTCATTATGTTAAAATTTACAAGCTGAAATCAAACATTCACTTTAGCAAATCAGCCTCTAATACCTCCAAATTCCAACTTCTATACCCTTTCTCACAAGACCCTAAATTTGAAAAAGTCTACTATATCCTTATGGAATTCAATTTTATTAACATCTTAACTCTCTTTTGACATCTCATATCTTTGCTTCTATTCTTAATTTTCCGAGAGTCATAACCTTATTTTGCTATATAGTCCTGTTTTACGGTTTTTTACCTGAATTTTTTTTAAGTTTTTACCTGAAAAGTTTATAAATAGTTCTGAAAATTTGTTAACTTTTTCCATGCGCTGACTACGAATCTCAACGTTATGACCTCAATTTTTTTTCCTGGGGAGTCTGGAAAAAAATAAAACCAATATTTTTATTTTCCTTTTCCAAAATAACTAATGAGGTGGAGAAAAGTACCTTGAATTTTGACCCCAATGAATTTTTTTGAAAATGAATTTAACCACTGCATTTTGAATTGAGCCTGAGTCAAAACTATGAGACGAGATATAGTTCAATCAAGAGGGAACCTGAGAGAAAAATTGAGGTGATAAAGTTACAATTCGTAGGCAGCATGTTAAAAAAAAAATGTAGGTAATTTACTCTTCTTTAATGTAGTATAAGATTAATACTAGAGTTTATTCGAATACGCCATATTTTTCTAATTAAACTACAATAAAAAGGAGTGCACATGTTTTTTTTCCCTGGAAAGATTGAGCTCACTAAGTTAAAATTTGTAATCTACACCCTAAAGAACACTAAAGAGCCAAATTTTTCACGATCGAAATTCTTCTCCTTACAATATATTTCATATAAGGTAAATGAAAGTAGAAAAAATGTTATAAATTTACAAATGGTACTTACTTTCCTTGAGTTTTAATAGCAAAATCATACATTACTTCTTTAAATTATATTTCTATAAAGATATCGACATCAGTGATGAACTGCTCAACGTAACCTCAATGTTCTGTGAAAGCCTATAGGGTGAAGATCGCTCTGTTAAAAAACCAACCCTTAGGAAATTACCAAAAGTATAAGAGGATCTAAAAGATCATTCCTCATAAAAGGAGCAATTAGTTTTCTACATTAATTTGAATGAATTGAACCTTTAAAGAAAATTAGAAGGCAATATCATGAAAACGTTTTTAAACCTAAAAATGTTTTTTTAATAAACTATGGAGCGTATCAATGGAAAAGCAATGAATTGCATTTTTTATAAAGTATCAGGATGATGCATCACTGAATAGATAAACTATAATAAATACATCCATAATCTTAATAATTTTCATATAATTTAATTATCATTATTTTTTTTGTTTCTAGAAGTCATAAAGGCAGCAGGGAAACTCCGGGAGAAGAACCACCGCCTTAAGATATTGTCCCTCTCTGAGGAAGGAAAGAAACGCACTCTAGAGGATGGCGTGTCCGGTGTGTACTTGAGGCTCAGTAAGTCCTTGTCCAAGGAACAGGTCATCAAGAATGTCAAAGTAAGTGAAGAATTAATCCATTAAATAAGTTCATCGAGTATGTATAATGTTTGGTACGTACGATGAGGAAAACCTATAAAAAATTTAAAATAATTCTCATGATGTGATGCATTGAACTATAATGAGAAACTTATTATTAGACTACAGAGCCTTAATTTTTACAAGATTAGGTGTTTTTATCATTGCACTTACATTTGCTTAATCACAGACGGACGTTAAGAAAGAAACTTTAGTTCTATAAAAAAAAAAGAAGTAATGTCGGGCAAATGGAAATATTCTACTTCGGTTTAACAATTAAATGATCAAAAAACAAATAAGGCGTTAGATTCCAAAGTCCCTCTTTAATTTTTAATAGTTTGGTATCCAGAATATCACGCGATAAATAATGTCTTCCAAAAGCATTTAAATAATGTTCCTGCTTTGCTTCAATAGTGCCACATCTAATTTTTTTTTTACTTTATTTAGATTCGGACGTATTACAAAGACAGTACCGTAGACTGCGGTTAATTTCTTTAGTGAAGTCATTTTCTAAAGTTACTAGAGTTGTTACAAATTAATTTCAGTCTACAGTAAAATCTATGAGTACCTTAACTTGTTATCGGAAAAATATTTAAGTGCTTGGTTCAAGATGTGATGCCTTGATGGTCCTCTATCGATTTTATCAAACTATATCATGTGTTTTTAATTAGATATTCTCTAAAATTGAGTTCTTATTCACCTGCAGCAAAAAAACAAAACAAATTTTGACCCAAATCTGGAGAAAACTTGGGAATTTATGAAAAATAGTTAAGTCACGATTTAATTCCACTTAAATTCCACTTACGTATGCCAAATTTAATTTCCTTGACACACCTATGTTGGAGGGTCCCGATTGGGCCCACGTAAAAAAGTTGTGTCCTAATGTGCTAACTATCAAGTATCAATTTCATAAAATTCTCTTCAACAATTTTAATTTTAAAATAATATTTAATTTAATTTTTCTTCAAACTTCAATAAACAATATTGCGCTATTTTTAATTAGCTATCCATTACTAACACATTTAAAGAATTCATTTCGTTTTTCCTTACGTACTCCATAAAAATAGTGAGGATGAAATATCGAATTACTTAGCAGACGTTTATGACTTATAATGACACATTTGCGCTGCTTTATTTACTCTAACTTCAAAAATATCTAATAGTATTCTAAAGAAATGAAAACTAATGCATACACACACAGTAATACAGCAATATTATATCAGTCATTGTAGGATTTTCTTCCGTAGTGACCATCATAGACAAGACTCACCGTCCATATTTCATAGTCGATATATTAGGCAATTGTTGATACACCAATACAATAATATTGAACTTCTTAAATTTATTTAACATGATATACAGTAATTTTTCTCATATGGCAAACTAAATTTATATCTAACACCATAAAATGGGATTAAAAAAAAA
>NW_027110804.1:58660-70235 GCF_000696795.3 Halyomorpha halys | reverse complement strand
TTTGGAATATTTAAATGGAAATTTACTAAACTACCTAGTAACATTCAACCCGAAAGATTGCCCTTGATTGTTTACCTATTTATATATATATCGTTACACAACCCCGTTTAAATTTAACATAGTAAACAATTGGGATATAAATACCAGTATCTATTGCATAAAATGATGGACGTGAGCTTACATTACCTCAGAATATGCGATACGAATCGTTTAAAAAAATAGCGGACTAAATAGATATTAGATATGCTCCACTTTACGAAAATACGTGACTGGTTTCGAATAAGAGTCTTTTCATTGACATTTTAATCTAAGAATGTGATGGGCGATTTAAATCCGCAGACGTGAAACTCAGAGGGTTAAAATGTTGGGAAACACGCCACCTCGTGGTTAGAAAAATAGCTTTGATTATGCTACGACCAAGAAAAAGGGCTTGTTGGGTAATCACAGAATCGTCGAGCTTTGATCTGAATTTTTCGATTTAGTTACTTCAATCCTTTACTGCACAATTGGTAAAAGTAGTGATATGAAAATTCGTATGCGATGATAAACTTTTTCTTTGCAATATAAAATACAATATTGTTTTATATAGATAGTACATTATACAAATATATGTATATATAATACATTATATGTTTTTTTTAACTAATAAGGTAGTGTTATATGATTTGACAGATAAATAGCCAATTATAAATTATTCATCAACAATTTATTCAGGTTTCAGCTTAATTTTCAAGAATTATTGGAATTCTTTTGATTAACTTTTGTACAGTATGTCAAGGGAAAAAGCAATTAAATACTGGCATTGATTATGTTCATTAAAATTTAAAAATTTCAATTCATTCAATCATCAGGAAATGTGTGTATGAATTATGGGATGTTTAAATTTCCTATTGTTTATTGCAATTATTTTTTTGTCTCATATAGAAATCCTACGTGGGTAAAACAATGAACAAAGGAATAGCGAACACAGGCTCATTTCAAAAAGGAAGCTAAAGTCGTACCGTGATATCCGCTAATTAAAGCCTCTGATAATTATAAATATCACAAAAAAAAAAAAAAATATCAACAAAACCCTTGTTTTATTTATGATTGATTAAAATTAATAAATTTCAAGATTTTATGTTAAAATGTATATAAACTACATATATCTATTCTACCTATATGGAATTATATAAAATATTTTACAATTTTACATTACAGCTTACAATATGCAATCATTAGACTACAGAACTAAAATATGAAGTTCTATTTCAACATATTATAAAGCAATTTTTTTTATAATGCTATTTATGTTAATGGAAGTAAATGTTAAGGAAATTCTGGAAATAAATTAAATTTAATATTTGGCAATATATTAGTGTACTGATAGTGAGATCAATCCTCGTTTTATTGATCACTGTACATATTCTAAATTTCAAAGATATAATATGGATTTTTTTTTTTTTTTTGTAAAAATGTTGTAAAAGATCTTTTAAAAAAATAAGTAAATATCTTTTATGAACAAATTAACAATGAATTCCTTTTTAACACCTTTTAAAAATAACCGTTAATATTTCAATGTTTTTTAGAATTTATGAGCCGACTTTTTATTTTTACAATTAATTTCAATCTCCCAACAATGATTTAATTCACAACTATCTACAATTTGTTGACAACTGGCAAGTAGGAAAATTTACAAGACTCTTTTCATCTGATTCCATTCCATGTAAATGTTAGGCTATTAAAATTTACAAATTACTAAATCCGATAGACAGGTGGGATTTATCATAATAATTCCTACAAAGTCAAAAATCAAATGGCGCAGTATATAGATTATGTGCTCCGAAAGAAATTTGAATTTAGATACACCCTTATCTTCAAATATTTAGCATTCAGTGTTTCTTAAAATGTTTGAAAATAAATAAAATTTGAATTACAAACGGCACATGTTTCATATTAAAATTGAACAATCTATTATCTGTTATTTTTTCATCTCAAATCGCAGGAGCGGATGGAGGAGTCCTATTATCATCTAGGTTTTTGGACCTAACGTAAAAAATAAAATAAAAAATCTGAAGTTAAAATTATCGTATAAAGAAATACTTAACCCTTTGCACTCGATTACACTCTCACAGGGGACCTAAAGGTTTATTAGCGATTACAGAGAATTAACTTATTCCACCGCAATTTTTAAGAAACCTCATTTTTTCCTATAAAAATATAGGAAATAATTTTTTTTTTTTTTTGGAAATATTTGTTCTTTAATCCCCACTAATACATATAAACCGAATTTCATAACAATAACTTAGATGGTTCTAAAGTTGAACAATATAATATCACAAGTCGCGTCAAGTTGCTGGCATGTAACGCCCGAAACGGTGCCGAGTACAATGGGTTTAGAAACAAACCCACAAACACTATTATTTTGGCTCCCTGTAAATATTACTAAAACTTGTTGGTTCAATAAAACACCATAATGTTATTTTTACATTAATTACGTATCCATATGTTAAAAGTGATTGAAACGCCTAATCTGTAACAACGAGCGGAATGCAGAAGTTGAGACACCATAGATGTCGCAGGGTAGACCATATGCTAGACGGAGACAATTTTTTGCTTTGACTAAAAACTAAGCCTCATTAGAAGGCGGACACAAGTGGGGTTAGGTAAGTCACCGGTGTTGCAAGGCGCTCCTCCCACTAGAGCTACGTATGTATGTCACCCTGATCTCATATCCTAGGACCCGGATTCCGGCTTATCTCCTGTTTCAACGAGACCAATATGAAATTCATTTACGCAGATTGGGCTGATGACTGTCACACATAGAATTTCCACTATGATAACATTATTGGATTAGAAGACCGAATAATCCTTTCAGGTTATCTTACAGCGCTTTTGTTTAGTACTGAAACACACCAGAAAGTATTCGCAAATGGATGATTCACTATGGAGTTGGAATTTCATAAATTATCTAATGTCGAATATTTTCTGAGGCGATTTTGAGGGTGTCTCAGTACTATAGTAAAATTGCAAGTAAACTTAGGAGAAATTGTAAAATAATTTCTTTCAGTGGATACTGATTTAAAAATAGTTTTGCAAAAGATGAAAGGAAAAAGTTTACCTCGGCATATGCCAAAATATACCAGATTTCTTTCAAAATTACCACCGATATACGATGCCCAGTGCCAGGTCATACATTTTTTTTTATATCTAGAAACTCATTTAAAATGAAAAGATTTCATTTTTTTTCTTTTTTATTGAGTTTTTTATATCCTATAGAAAAAAAAGCTTACCCATTAAAGTTTTTTCTTTTGTTTCTGTAAACCCGTCAAAATTACGTTGTTTTTTTGTGAAGTTTTTTTTTCGACAGCTAACGCTCATTTTCTTTTAAAACGTAACCCAAATTTTTACCTTGGCAATACTACAGGAATAATAAATGTCTTTCAAAATTAGTTATTGAGCTATTCCAGTTCGAAATATCGGAGATTTATACTATTTATATTAGAAAAAAACTATAACTTTTGCTAAATTTTTTTCATAGCTAAACATCTTAAGGAGGTATAATAAAAAGTAATTTTTTTTTTTAAGTGGAGTAAATTTTCTAATATCTAAGCACTAATCAAACTCATTACGTACAATATTTTCCGAGATGTAGTTTTTTAAACACCAATATTTTTTTTTCAAGTAACGAGGACCAAATATTTGTGAATATATTTCGGTAAATATCACGAAAACTACAGTTCTTAGTAAAATAATCATTATAAACTACTTTATAGTATATTTAACGAGATTCAAATTGAGCCATAATAAACCACTTTATGTTTAATATTTTCCGTGAAATCAGGATTGCAGATCGGGTAGAGATCATTCTATATTTTTCAAGTTACGTAAATGTACATTGAAATATGTAAAAAGTGACAAAAATATTGATTGCTAAAATATACTTTACCAACACCCAATACGAAGTACTAAAAAATAAAAACATAAATAATATTTCTAAAATTTCATGGAATAAGTAAATACAGTAAGTAAAAATCCGCATATTTGACTTTTAATTAATTTTTAAAACCTTACTATTAAAATTGTATAATCTAAAAGTTGTTTTCTTTTATATTTGGAAAAATTAATTACTATTTTAATACTAAAGTGGAAGCAAATTTTAAATTATCTCGTATTTTAACCTCCAGCAATAATACCGATAGTAATTTTTATACTTGTTTTATATATACTATCAATGTTTGCACTGAAACTTCTATTGGTTAACAGTACACTCTGTTGGATTTGTTTTGTAACTATTTTTTTCTAAATAGAAGTGCAGTTCCTTAATTTTTTAATTTACTTATAAGTTCGGCAAACGCTACATTCATATTTTTTGCGTCTGTATTTCTATTATATTTCTAGCATATTAACAATTATATATATATATATCATATTACCCCTCTTATATTTATAATTCACATCTATATTTCTTATCATATCAATTATGTTCACTTAAGTCCCCCAGTGGAGCGGCCTTCCCCGTTCTTTGTACCCCCTGGCCAGCGGGTTTAGCAATATTTATCTATTTAATAAAGGAGGTAAGAAAAAAAAAAGTTCACTTAAGCCTCAGAAATTCTAATATAAATATTGTCTTCATTACTCGAAACGGTCAAAAGTTTTTCGAATATATTTTCCACTGTAATTATGCACGGATTAAAATGATTTTTCATACCATTAGAATTATCACGAGTTGAGTGCATTCAACACGTAGGTACAATATCGAGCGGAAAGACAGGCAGCTGTATATCTCTGTTCATAAAACGTGAAGTAACAAGCGTTATTATCTTAATGTATTTGACCCACATTCATAAATAGACTATAAAATAATTTGCGACAAGACCTACAAAGTTTAATTGAAAAGATACATTTTGCTCGGAACTCCATTAAATCATCCCCTTTTGCAATTTCCCTTTGGAACAGGTTCCTTCCAAGACCTGACAGAGTGAGGAGAACTGCGAGCAAGATAGCGGGAAAGATTTACGAGCCCTTTTGGAGAAACTGCGACAGTGGGCGGTCTATTTGGTAACAGTTGCGAAACACACAAGGGACACACAGTATCGGAGTGCTTTGACAGATCTATGTCTCTCTGATATATAACTAATTCATTTATCGAATTATGTTACGTGACCAAATATAAATCGAACTTGGAATGATTTAGTCAGTTCTTAGGTGTCGGTGCTGTAGGTAGTGATCGATTACTTTCCAATATGATTTCAATTATTGATTTTTCCAGTAACAACACTTAATGAAGTTATAGCCTTATAATTATAAGTCATAGCTTTTATTTTTTTTTTTTTTTTTGTATTTTGCTCTTGGCTCCACGAGCTATCAGAAAACTAAACTAGCAATGATAGAGCTCCCCTACAAACAAAATAAAAAACTTCTCTGACACCTTTATAGTAATATAAATTAATCAAGTACCCTATAAAAGATGTAATTTCTCATTTATAGACTGATTATTTTTATATATACTAAAACTAACTTTTATTTCACGAAGTAAGCTTTCAGTTGTATATAAATTGAGATTTATATATAAAGAGATAAAATATTTTTGATCATATTTTCAAAAAAGGCTTATTCTTTTCATGTTGTAATTTTCTCTGTGTTTAATTGAAATCTTTTTTCTTTAGAAATATTACTACGTAAAATATAAACAATAACTATAAAATACTCATACGTTAATTATTTTTGTATGGAAAATATATTCTAGTCCAGTTAACCAGACAACTAATCCTAACATTTAAGGAAAAAAGAAAAACTGAAGCCTGTTTTACATTGTTTAAGCACTTACTAAAAAAACTGTCTAAGTTTCCAATCCATCACAAAAGACTAATCTAAATGACTACAATAAGGTCTATCTGGACGCACAGAGCTTCACTAAACCATCGAATTCCTTCAGTATCGAATCCTTACAATCCCAAATCCATCGTAAGATCCTCAACACTCCTTACTTTGTGACAAATAAAATCATCCATAAAGACCTTAATGTTTCATATGAGGCCGATCTAGCCCAAACCAGATATTAATCCTTTTATAATGAACTCCATACCCATTCAAATCCACTAGTTTTTAACCTTATCCCCTTCGATTTCCGTGTTAGCCATGTGAAAAGATGATTAACCCTTGATAATTTTGCATTTGGAGTTGTAATAAAACTAATATCACATTTACTAGATGTAGTTTTATGTAATACAGTTGTAAATTTTAATACATTATGTTAGTACATTATGAGCGTAAAACCTCAAGTTTTCGCATTGAATTTAGATGGAGGGAGAGATGTAAGAGGCAAAACTGTGTGTTTTATCAGCGTTTTTGTTTTATCAGTCTTCTATGCTGTAAAAAAGTAATTATTTGAATATTCTAGTCTAAAAAAAAATTTTGGTAAGGTACCACCTTATGTTGGTAACCCACTTCAAACACTGCTTTAAATTAAATGATCACGTGGCCATATTCTTTTCAGACACCTTTGAGGATGATCGGAGACAAATAAGGATGAGAGATTAAGAATTAATAGGTTTGCATGGCTAAGGATGTTGGAATTAAAGGATGTACATCTATTTCAGGTCAAACTGCAGCAACCATTTGTTCCATTCAATTCCGTTCAACATTCTATAATGTTGAGGTCTTTATGAACAAGTTTATTTGCGATGTAATAACGTGCAACAAGGATTTTGGATTGTAATGAGTTCATTTCTTATTAAGGTGTTATAACATTCTAACTAGCAGGCCTAAAATATATATTTTATAGAACAATTGTTTTAAAGTTTGGTTCCATTATTTACAAAAATGGTCCTCCAGTTTCGTAAGCTTATAAAATTAGCTCGGAGATAAAGAAAAAAAACATAGTTTCGTTAGTTGGAGTCAAGGAAATAACCGGTTTACAAAACTAAAAAAAAAAAAAAAAACTTTGCGGGAAAACTGCCGTGCCGCTATCACCAAAAACCCTCTGCTTAACCTTTTTTTTTCATTAAAAAAACAATTTTTACACTATCAATTTAAAATATATGATATTTAAATTTTATATAATCTATTCAACAATATAATTCATTAGTTTTATAAAAAAGAAAAGATTTTTTTTTTTAAACTTTAGAAATTGATGAGTCAACAGAGGACATTAAGGTAAGATGTTATAGTAGTTTGAAAGAGATCAATTAGGAATGTAAAAACCATATCGATAAAACATTACGAATAAACAAATAAACCACGATGTTACATGCAATGAATTAAAAATCAAAAGAAACAGGCAGAGAAGAAAATATACATTCAGAAAAAATGGATTGACTTTTAAACAATACTTCTAGTTTATTTTTATTTTTAAAAGATTAATCATATATCCCTTTGCTAGTGAAAACCTTGATCGGGTCGTGATATGGCTCGATTTATATCAGATGTTCTTCACGTTTCATTTTATATTTACTCGTATCACTCTTTACCATCTCCTTATTTAAGGGCATTATATCCGTAAGATGCAAATATCTGGCCAATCTGTCGAAGTTAACCATCCTCAAAGGGAACATTTAAATACAATCGGTTACATTATCGCATACGACGAAATGCTGTTTCAATATGGAAATATTTGTGGAGGTTGAGGGGAGTTCAGAACGGGGTCGCGGGCCGAAAACAAGCATACAGAGAAAGCTAACATCGGCCTTGACTTTAGGCAAGTGATAATTATGAGAAGTGCATCACATCCGTTTCTAGTCTTATTTGGAGGATGCGTTCCTTTGATTTTTTAGTCAATTGCACCCTGAAGTTCGCCGAGTTACTTGAAAATAATGCAGGAAAAGCAGGATCTTTTTTGAGGGCTGCAAGACTTTAACGTGTTAACGCTCAAATCGCCGATGGTAAAACTTGATTGAATAATTAAAGATTTCGAGCGATGACTCCTTAAATCCTAGCAGCCCAATAGCGCTAGACTTCGCTAGTTGAAATACAATAATATCTTAATCATCTATCAAAAAATGATCAATATATCTTCATAAATTAGCTCAAGGAGTTACTGTAAGGGTAAGATGCCTGACTGCGATGGAGAAAGAGTCGCAAGAAACATTTGATTACAATTAAAAACAAATGAAAAGTATAAGTGAGACAAAATGTTTAAATTATCAATTAATTAAAATAATACGATATGTAAATACAGGACTGTCATACTGAACCAGTTTTGCTTACAGGAGAAGGCATCCTTCCTGAATTAATACAAAAAAATTCATATCTCGGTTTTTATTAATTTTTCACTTGAAAATAAAGTTATCATGTACAAGTAAAGAGAAAAAGTCACATTGGGACGAATAAAGTTCATAATTAGAGATATGTAAAAATTAATTAAATTTGTTAGCGACTGTTTGTTAAAGAATTCTCACTCCTATACCAAATTTTGACTCAAACAATTATTTAAAAGTAATGATTTGTTTGGAAATAACCATTTATGCTTAACAATATATTAATTATAATTATATTATCACCATATTTATACATTCTTGTTTTGCAGGCATTGGCGACAGAAATGGACAACCTTCAAGCTTCTAAGAGGGCAAATGCCAAGTATTCTTCTGAAAACCCAGAAACCTCTTCCAAGTAAGTTTTGTCAAACAACTTTAAAATTTAAGCAAATTTATTAATACTCAACGTTATCTTGAATATTTACAAAAACTGGAATTGAAATTGTCTAATTCATATGATTCTTTTGTTGAAGAAATAGTGAACGCAAATGTGTTTAAAACTTTTTGCGTGTAGCTTCTACACAAAAAGCCTTTAATATAATTTGTGATGGATTCCTAATTTTGAAGCTAATGCGCATTGTTTTTGTACCTGAATTAAAAACTTTCCTTTTTCTTCAAATTTAATTTCATTTTTTATTGATTTTTTTTCATAATATTGAGAATGACTGTTAAGCTTGAAGAAAAAATTGGTGTGAGAGCAAAAAGTTACCATTTGAAACCAAATTAAAACGAAAAACTTATTTATTATTAACTTAATGAGTGTTATTGTTTAAATATATGTATTTTTGTAATTAAAAAAACACAAGCAAGTAAGGTAACATTAGGAATGGCAAACAGACATCGATGTTTTGGAAACATTGAAAAGATCTTTTTTATTAAAACTATTCATGTTTTTTAAACCGTTATATCGGTAACATAGATTTCAGAGTTTCGATGTACTTCCAGATTCTAACATTCAAGACTTAAATAAGCAATATTTTGAGAAATTATAGAATTTGTTTACACTTTCCTAATGTTTGTATTTGTTAAGAGGGGAAAAGAGAGAAATGTGGAGAGGGTTGATAATTGTCATACTTTTTTTTCTTATCCTCATACTAATACAAAGGAGAGTATATTGAGGGCTAGTATATTGAGGACTAGTATACTGAAAGCTGAGCTAAACTATGAACAAAACGGAATGAAGTACGTGGAATTTTAAAAGAGATGTACTTTTGTCAATAAGCGATATGAAGAATAAAGCGATATTTCAGGAAGACAATCCTCCTGCCAATCATCGCTAGCGCTCATGCGTCGGCAGTTGGAAAATATTAGATGGGTGGGCCGAATGTTATAGAAACAAGATAAAATTATTATTTGGAAGGAAGATATAGAACGCTATACATAAAAGAGTAGATCAATCATCATTGAAATTATTTTAAAATTAGCATTATATATTTTTAAGTAAATAAATATGAAATATTCGAGGAAGAGATACAGAAACTGCCTTCTCACTCACCCTGCAACAGCACTTAAGTTTTATCCTTTGAATATATTGTTTTGCAGACAATAGCATATTTTTTTTTAATCACCGCCATATTGAAAATGACAGGATGTGAGGAATTTATTGCCTCGAAAACCAATGACAAATTCAACTTCTGGCAGAAAGATGGGTTAAAGTTCATTCGTTTTATGAATATGAATATTATTGAAAAAATAAAATACATGAAATATTGAGTGGGAGGTGACCCCATGGATTATTTTCATCCCGGCCCGGGGTCTCTCTCTGCCTACGGCAACCCTTTCGACCAACCATTGGTAATACATTCAAATAATTTCGAATCCAAATATCGATATTTTCAATATCAAATGACTTCGATTTTCAAGGATTTTTTTACGAGATAGATATCACATATTACATACAACCATAAACTAAATCATAATTGGATAGATGACTTTTGAATAGATTATCAACAAATTTTTACTATACTAGATTATTTACAATTTTAATAACTAAGGTATTAGCAATATTTAAACAAAATTTACTCCAGGATGTGCATCACTTAGTAATACTGAATTATCTATTCATAAACAAATAAAATATTATACGCAAAGTATGCATCGCATATTGCAACTTAAATACGTTGTTAATCTCTTGCTCGCAGTTTCGAATTTACAAATAACTTTGTATTCATTTTCAAATTATTTCAATTTCAAAACTACCTATACACCTAAAATTTTGATCCCAAAGAACCGGATATTGCAGTGGCGCATTCCTTAGACTCCGGATACAAGGACATAAGCAAAAGATGAAACGATCCTATGGAAGAGTGGGAGGACTTGGTCGGCAGTCCAGTTTTGGTAAATGTCAGCTGGCAGGAGGCCAAGGAGCACTGCCTGTCGATGGCAGCCTTAATATAAAAGGTCCAAAGGTCTGGTCATGTCAATCTGGATATGTTGTTAGACAGTTTACTAGAATAACAGCAAAATGTCGTTTCTAGTAGCATCATATATTCAAATACAAAAAACTAAATATTGATACATTATAAATGCTCATAGAATAACTTTATCTTGAGAAAGATTTTTCTACTTGTTGTTCAGTGATAACACTGTTACATAGAGCTGGAAAGTTCTGTGTGGGTTTTTGTTGTGGTTGGAACAGTTGATGTCATACACCTGTGAAATAGAATTATTTTTATTATTACTATTTTCAAATGTCAATAAAACAGTTTGAACTTAAAGAGTTTTATATTTTAAATAAACAACACTATTCAAGTCCGGTCTAGCCAAGTATGGTTGATCAGCGGTTGCTGAAGGATTCTCAAGGAGACTCTTAAAGTCTCTCGTAAAGAATGCTTAAAAAGTAGTTGTTAGGTTACTTCTCGATTTAAACTGTAAATAATTCATTTTGATCGCTTCCTTTTTGTAAATATTATAAAAATACAATCGTAGTAAAACAAGATGTCGTTGTTTACATACGCTTGTCTTCCTTATTAGTGTTTTCAGAATTATTAGTTTGTTTTTTTTACTGAGGTATTACAGTAGGATTTAGATCAGGGACTACCAAACTGTTTTGATAATCGACCCAAAAATTGTTTTTAATTCTCTAATCGACCTCCTCTTAAAAATAATGAAGGAATTCATGTTTTCCTTTAATGGTTGATTGAATTTACGATGGCATCCCATATCCCAATTTTTTTTTTTAGTGACGGAACCCTTTTGGCAAACGTAGGTAATTGGTGGAACCCCTAAATTATCATTTGATACAAATAGAGAGAGGCAAATGCCGTCTTTTCAGCAAAAGTAAAAAAAGGGTAGGGCACCTACTCAAAACCTGAAATCTCAAACCTAGGTGAGTTGAC
>NW_027110804.1:37376-58340 GCF_000696795.3 Halyomorpha halys | reverse complement strand
TAATTATATTATATCTACCTCCAGGGGTCGATATGGGCCATTTCACAACTCCAGATTTATACCTAGTCAAGTTGCCTAAACCTACCCTGAAGAAGTTGATAAGTTCAATTAATTGACTGGGTAATAAGTTATCTGCTTCTTTACAGTAGGTAGTACACTAAGTAAGCCACAACAGAAAGTTTTTTTTTTTTTAAGATCTAGCCTTTTCTCACATACTCTTTAAGAGCTAAAATAGCAGAATATCTTGTTTTCAGGCAAGTAATTTTCAAAGAGTTTCTTGAGAAACACTCCTCTTGATAAGGAGGATTTGTTACTACTCCCATAACATGCCGCCAAATGCTTAAGCTAACTCCTAGACTACCTCTTCCCTTTCTTGATTATAAAAGAGTAATAGCATGTCTATCTAAACTCTTTTGTTGCTAAACTCATTGCTTGCTATGATCTTAAGTCTGGTTTTGTTTGGTTACTCTTAATGTACTGGAAAACCAGAAAATCATTTAATATTATCTCATCCTTAATTCCACATAAACAAGTTTCATAGTTTATGTTCAAACTATTTTTTTTTAGTTTATAATGTTAATTCACATAAGTGACTATTATTTTCTTCTCTTGTCAAGCTGTTTTAATTCATCTTAATAGACAATGTTATCAAGATATCGTCTTGTCACTGTGGTACTGCCACAAAATGAAAAAAATTGAGTATCCAGGCGGGATTCAAACCGGTGCCACCTGCAGTTCTCAGGTTGGTGAGAACAGCTGACCTGTGTCTCAAACACCTGAGCTATGGACGGCCCTTTGAGAAAAAATCTGATGGTAGAGAGTGGTCTTAATCAAATCATCTCCTTCCACAATCGTTGGATAAGAAACCGTGCTTCCTTACAAAGTACTGAACCCCTGACTTTTCATAGGTTGTACTTGTACTGCTACACAAGTTCATAGGCAATAATTTTCAGTTTCAAATTATTGTTATATTATGAAACAAGAAAAGATAAACTTTTCATTCAGGCTTTTTAAGAGATCACTCCACTGAAAAACTAAATAAAAACAAAACAAAAAACAGTGGTCCTCTCTGACAACCATTGGACTGCAAGGAAGAAACTCATGAAATAGATTAGGTAAAAGAAAACAAATTAAATTTAAGAAAAAAATTAAATTGTTTCTTAAATCACACGAGGCATCT
The DNA here is from genome assembly GCF_000696795.3 of Halyomorpha halys. Taxonomy (NCBI): domain Eukaryota; kingdom Metazoa; phylum Arthropoda; class Insecta; order Hemiptera; family Pentatomidae; genus Halyomorpha; species Halyomorpha halys. Next base: position 57,160 of record NW_027110804.1, on the reverse strand, counting down.
CTCCTGTTTATCAAGGCACACATTAAAAAAAGACTCACTTTACCTTATATGAGGAATTCAAGTCTGCCACTAACGAATCATATGGAAATTAAAATTAAATTATAAACCATTTAGTATTTTCAAAGCAAACTCTACTGTTCAATGAACTATTTGGTATATTCATGTAGGGTAAAAAGTAAAACGAGTTATTTTCTTAAATTAAATTTTCATATTAAAGTTTCAAATATTTTAATAAGTATTTCAATATGTTTTAGAGATATTGCAGAGATTATTCTGGAACTTCCTTCATCTCCTGAGCAGCTGGCTAAGAATTATGACCTCAGATCACTTAATAAGTGAGTACTTTTATTGAAATAATGCTTGATATTGATTGATTCCGAAAGTTATAAAAAAAAAAAGTTTAACTTAGTTTTTATTTTTAAAAAATTCTTAATCATTTTATTGTTAATAGGTATGTCAACTACTTCATCATATCAAGTGATAATTTAACAGATTCAAGTGAAGAGGGTTTAGCATATCATCCAAGTAGGCTTATGGGGATCGATGATATTCTGAATGCTGTAAGTTTTAACTAAACTGAATAAAACAATAGTTTATTATTTTTATTAGATTGACCTTGATATATTTCTTTACTTAATTGTATGTTGTATCTATAATGTCCTCCTTAGTTAAATTGTCCTAGCCGAATTTAGATCATTTAGATTTTAACAAGTTAGGTTTAAAAAATTTTTTTTACACATCAGTGCTATTTACCATTTAAATTTCGAATACTTAAGTAATAATTATGACCAGTACAAAGCAAATGGATTATTTTAAGTTAGTACAACAGATAAAAGACGTCACAGCCTTCAGATATTTGAAAAAAAAAAATTAAAAATTGTAACTGTACATATAGAACAATTGAACTACGGAAAGCATTATAATATTCTATTCTAAAAAAATAATTTTATGTACTTTTAGGATTCACTAGTGGATCTTATTTCTGGACTTGGGGCTGAGCATGAAAAATTACTATTATCTTTACCTGCGACAGCACTGAAATTCAACCTAAAAGATCCTAAAGACAATATGCCAAGAGCCAAAGTTACAGGCCCACCTGAATCTATTTCCCAAAAAGAGGTAAAATGTTTATTATTAAGTTATAAAAATGTATGTAATATTAAAAATTATTTCTTTGTTATATTTTTTCCTCCAATAACATTCCTAAAAAGAAATTGTTTTTCTTAAAAGCAAGAGTATACAAAACAATTAAATTATGTTTTCAAAATAAATAAATATAAAAAATAAATAAAAACAAAATTAAACATGGAAAAAAATAATACTGTTCGATAAATAATGGATGCTTAGAATGAAGTAAAAGGAAAAACAGTGAAGATATTGTTGACAGTTGATGAAATTCAAGAAGTTGGTTAAAAGTGATGTTAAAACACACTGATAAGATTATTTTTATTTTTAATATATACCGATGTTTTGGTTTAAGTTGCAAACCTTCATCAGGGCTAAGTTAAAACTGATAACAACCATTAAATTACACAACTATGAAAATTATTCATGTAGTAATAAATTAGAAATGATATTTAGAAATAACGTCAAAATTCTTTCTTTGGGTCATTTCTAATGTATTCTAAAGTATTTAGTTCTAATTTTATCTTTCATATGTTGTGGGGGTATTACTTGCTATAATTTACTCATTTCTACTCTATGTTTTTAATTATTCTTCTCAATGTTTTCTCCTTCTCATGGTACTCCTCATCATAATATCTTATGTTATGTTGTACTGCATTTTCTTGCAACTTATACAGCTTTTTTTTTTATTTTGTTATTTTTGTGTATAAATTTCTATGGATCCTATTATATATTTTATTTCTCATTCTTTCATTCATTTCTTTTTGCTTTAACTATCATTTTTCAATGACTATGTATAAACATTTGTATTCATTATAATAATTTTCATAGCTGTATACATATTATAACTTCATCATTATTATCTTGTTTTTGCTTTGCTCTGTGAAAGACCTAAAACTTCAGCCTAATTTTCAGTAAACATTAAAAACAAGTTTCTACTTATTACTCTAGCAAAATCAAGTTGGCTTAGGAAGTAGACCTTTTTGTCTAATCAACATTCTTAAGCAACCTTATAATTATTAAGTTAACCTTATTAACTAGTTTATATGTTTAAGAAAAAACTCAATTTTCTAATTATCTTTCTTTTAATTCTTTGGAATGTTATTATAGTTATGCTCCCTTATTGAAAATGGTGTATGGACCCTAGAACGTGATGAAGATTTAACAGCTCCTTATGCTTACTCTAGCTCTACATGGTTGGCCTTTGATGATTCTGTCAGTGCTGCTATAAAGGTATTTTTAAAACTATATTTTTTTTTTTTTTTATTTCAGTATATGTTTTCTAAACTTTCTAAGAAATTAAACTATAAGAAATATAAACAATATTGATACAATAATTAGAAATAAATTATCAACTCATTACTCTATAATATTTTACACTTATTCAATTACACACAATAATTTTTTAATATGAGTGACACTGAAAAACTTTCATAATTTAAAAATTCTTTCATACCTGTTCTTTTAAACTATAATATTTTGTGTAATCTATGAATATATATGTATTTATATATAAATATATCTTTCAGGCCAAATACATATTGCTTAGAGGATTAGCTGGTATAGCAGTAACAAAGTCTGAAGCTGATGACTGGGGTCATGTTTGTGCCTCACGCCCAATTCTTGATACTATCTATAGTACCTTTACTAATCTTGTGAGGAAACCTCGTGCTGCTACACTTCTTTCATTGCAAGATCAAATACATAACTCAATAGCTCCTTTTGCTGGTATGTTTTGATTCCACAAAAATATTCATTGATTTTTACTAGTAATTTTACTTTACCTGAAAGTCAAACGTTTTTCAGGAGACATTCAGCTATCACCATATAGAATAGTCCGTGTAGTTGATCGAGCTGGTTCAGTTCACGTAGTAAGAAAAGAGGCTAAAACTGAATTTCAATGTTCAAGACAGGGATACTTCACCCACCCCTCGGGATGTAATAGGTAATTTTGTTACCATAAAAAATCCTAAGCTCAAACAATTCAATTTCATTTATAATTATTTGATTTGCAGATTTTACCGTTGTGTGAAATTCAACCAATACTCATCAGATTTTACTGTATTTGAATATGACTGTCCTACTGGACTTGCATTTGATGAACGTTATGAAGTATGTGTTTGGCCTGGTTCATTACCAGATGCATCAGCTTGCAAAGGTAAATTTATCATGAAGTTTGTTCCTGAATATTAACAAAATATTTAATATCTTATAACCATTTAGAAGGGATTGGTGATGATTGACTATGATATAATCAAGAGATTAATCAAGATGATAAAAAACTAATTAATAACTTTGTCTTATTTTTTTAAATGTTTTAATTTATTTTTTAATATACAACCTCACTGATCTCCAACTAAGGAACTATTTAAGTATTTAGTTAATATTAATGAAAGTTCCACAACTGTCTAAATTTAATTTTCTGATTCATTGATACTTTAAATTATTGTGGAATATTAATCTATTTAATTATTTAGGTAGAATTAGGTATTAATTTTATCCCTTTAACTAACAAGAATGTTTACAATTTTAAGATGCTCTAGCCTAGCACCCATATCAGGTCAAGCCTTCTATTATTTGCCAGTGATTTGAAGGAGACAGTTCCAGACTAACCATGATGGCAGGATATGACTATTCTGAAAATTGCTTACTTTTGTTTTTTGGGATGTTGATTACGAATTCCATTTGGCTGGACTACAGTTCATCTTATAATTTTATCTTGAGTTCAAAGCAAAATGAAGAATGAAAACAAAAAAAATCATTAGAATCAAAAATATTGGAAATTTACTCTTATTAAATTTAATATAGAATATATATTAGGATGATGATGTCTTTGGAATATCATGACTAAGTTTGGGATCCCCAGGAAGTTGGTAAGATTGACAAAAGTGTGTACGAACAACGCCTTCTTGTCTCTTTCAAGAATCCTGAAAAATCTCTAAAACTCTGTAGCTAAAGAAGTACAATGTCATGATAAAGCCAGCTCTGATATATGGCTGCAAAAACTGGGCTCGAACAGGTAGTCTAGAAAGCAGAATCATGAGATTTGAAAGGAAAGTCCTCGATACAATTATAGGAGCAATATGGGATTAGAGTCTTAACACATGAAGGAGAAGAACTAACAGTGGACTGCTTGCAGAGACTGGTCAATCAATATCTCATGATGTGAAGGCAAAGAGGTTAGGATGGGTGGAACATGTGGCTCTAATCAATCCATCAGGTTATCTCTACATAACAATGAATGCCCCTACAGTTGGCAAGAGACCACATGGGAGGCAAAAATCAAGATGGATAAACAGAATCGACGAAAGTGCGAAAGAGCTGCATACCAACAAACTGGAAAGCAGTAGCCCAAGACAGGCAGGCGTGGAGAAGGCTGTTTTGGAGGCCAAAAATCTAAAAGGTCTCTAGAGCTAAACGAAAAAATAAATATAAATATTAGGATAAGACATATTTTGAATTACAAGCCAAAAAAGGGAATATGTTTTTGATACTCTTGTGAAAAATATGAGGTCACAAAATTTAAATTACTGATCAGGGCCCTAAAAATATAAATGAAAAAAATTTCAGAACTTTTCCAAAACTTGACACCGAGAATCCTTTCTGACTCTAATTTAAATGAACCCATTAGATTAAGAGAGGTTGATCCCTAATGATGTACCAAACAAAAAATATATATATAATAAAACATCTAAGGAATTTACTTTTGATTAATTTGATTTGGGCTCATGCTGTTAAAAAAATGGATGGCTTTCAATCAAAGGGGGAAAATTGTTTTTGAACTTATATACATTATATCCAGAAAAAATTAGAGGTCACAAAGTTTAAATTTATAATCAACATCCGTCATAAATCAGCAAATTTTCATATGTCTTCCAAAATAGTACTGATAAAAGTACCATAGGCTTGAACTATTATTATATCTTGAAATTTTCAAGTTAGTCTACAGTAATTAAAATTGATCCTAATTGGTAAAGATAGCTTTAGAATCCATGAGGATTAGCTAATGATTGTTAGTACCAGGGATATAAATGAAGAGTATAGTTATGTATAATAATTATATAATATTATGATATGCTATAATAATATTTATATATTATTGTTGATGATTGATTTCATAAAATATATTGTCAGTTTTATTAAGTTTCTTTTTGTCTAACATAATTTATTTTTGTTAGGTTCTAGTGAAATAGCTCCAGTCCCTCGATCTCGATATGCTTGTTCAGCTCAAGGATATTTTGCTGATCCTGAAAATTGTAGATGGTTCTTCGCTTGTCTGGATCACCACGGAGATGGAACAGCACCCACAGCCTACGAATTCAGATGTCCTTTTGGTCTAGTATTTAATGAAAAAACATTGACATGTGATTGGCCATGGTCAGTTCCTGGATGTGGTGGTGGAACAGGATCAGTTATTCATACTTCCTCAATTTATCCTGGTGACATTTTAGAAGGGAGGTTGAGACCAGCCTATGCACAGGTTTCAGATTTACATGTGTCTGGAGGAAGAATTGCAGATGTTGATGGTGGTCTTGTTCTTGGTAAGTTAGTAGTTTATTATAGATAATTATTATATGTATACCTAAAACAAGTGTTAATCAAATTGATAGTTCATGAAAAAAAAAATTAATAAGAATGAAATTATAATCTTTTTCTGAAATGAAATTTAAAATTGATAAATTTAAAGAACTTGTTTCTATTTGTAACAAATAATCCACAGAAAACATTGATCAGTTAATATTTTAGTTACATATAAATTCTCTTGTTCATTCAGCCTTATATTTTGAGGGGTAGAAAATGATATTTAAATTGCACAAAGCTGATTCATTTTGGAAAGAAAATTCTAATCAAGAGGCAAGAAATAAAATGCATGATGTGGAAGATATGAAAGGGAGTGCTTAGGTTGTTTTTTCCCTTACAGGATAATAAAGCAATGTGCCATAAAATAAATTTATGGTGAAAAAATATTTAGATAAATGACTGGATTTTATTGTGGAATTTAGGGAAGGTTTTATAAATAAAGACAACGAGAATCTGTTTTCACTAATGATGCAGTGCCATCATCTAACGTTTTATTTTACAAACAAAATAATAAAACCTATTTTCTATAACAATTTCCTTCCTAAAATATGTTTTATGATTTCTTTTCATTTATTGACTTATTTTATTTTATTTTTTTTAATTTTATTGCATCACTCTATATTAATTTAATGTTTCACAAACACCTCATCGAGTCCTTTTCTTTTTGGATCTTTTCTTCTTTGGACCAGTATATTTCTTACTGTATTCTAAATTATTTGCTTCACAATCCATATTGTTTCCATCTATGTCCCTATTATAGTCATCTGCATTTGATCCAGAGTATTTATTCTTCATCTTCTTCGGTGTAAAAATCTTCAATAAAAAATTTCTTCATCTTTCGGTCAAGTTTTTCTTTACCTTTGAAATGAAGTCCCGGGTCACCAGTTAAGGCCTTAGGTTCTTGTAACCTTTCAGCAGGTTTCTCTTCCTGCTTCTTCCTTTTGTCTTGGTGCTTTTTGGCTTTTCCTTTATTTTTTACTTTAATGTTTACCGACACTACATTACTTTCATCGTCAGGACCTGAATCACAATTTAACTCATTTCTAACAAATCTTTTAGTAGTTGCTTGATCTTCGAAATTAGTTAACAGTTTAGGTGGTTTGGATTCACAACCTGATTCTTTATCATTTAATGTTAGTTGTCGGTCAAATGTTACATTTTCTTCGAAGTGTTCAACGCTCTCTTCTGTGCTTCCTTCCTGGAAAAGGGTGACTTTCTTTTCTTTTTCAAATGCTTTTGTTTCTTCAGGGCCTTCCTCCACCAGATAATTATTATCTCTGGTAATTGCGCATAAGGCAAATTCTTTAGCCAAAGATGCTCTATGGTGTTTTCTTGGTAGAGTCTTTCCTGTATCCAAAGGTCCGTTTCTCCTGTCTATTATTTTCTTTGTTAAACCAGCAGTGCTTTTTTTTAGGTGTCCCAGTTTTTTACAAACAAAACTGGCTTTTAGACAGAAGTTTGACAGTTATGATATGTTTATGATGTTTGTTCATTCCTATGAAGGTTATTCCTTCTTTCAAATGACAAAAGCATTTGCCTTACTTCTCTGAATTTAATGTTCCTATTAACCAAAATAACTATGACAACAGGATCATAATAGGGTGGTAAGCCTTCAATGATATATCTAGCTAATTCTCTGTCTGTTAGGAATTTGTTTTTTGATTTCGGCGGTTAGTCCTAAACAATATCACAAAGCTTACTTACCCATTAATATACATAAATAACTCTTGTCACTTAACCCTTTCACGCACTAAACCATGCTCTGCTACCAGATTGTTGTGGAATTTAGGAAGGGTTTTATAAATAAAGAAAACAAAATTCTGTTTTTGCTAATGGATGCCACGACAGACTGTTCTAGCCCCAAGGGACGCTTAGCTATCCCATGCTAGAGCAGTGCCTCCATCTACCATTTTATTGTACAAACAAAATAATAAAACCTATTTTCATTATAACAGATTTACTTGCAAAAATGTACATGAAATAACTTTATCTTATCACTAGGAAATTTTTCAAAAATCTTGAATGGATATATGATTTATTGTGTTGCTTTAAAAAAATAAAGCATATTTCTTATTTAATTTTTAATATTTACAAATCAGGTTTACGGAAACAGAAATTTTAATTTTCCTAAAACATCATTTTTTTTTTCAACAATGATAGTTATAATAACTACAGTAAGATATTTTTCTAACTAAATCAATTTTTAACAAAAAAAAAGTATTAAAAATAAAAAGATTTAGATTATAACTAAAAAAAATTATTATAAATTTTCTTTTTAATCTAATTCATTTATATTGAAATTAATACTTTAAGGTCTTGGACGAATATTATGTAGATTATTGCTGTTTTTATGGTTCTTTCTTTCTCTAACTATTACATAAAGGATGGGTCAGGTAACCAATCTATTTTAATTAGTAAGAAGATTGAAATCTACTTGATAAGTTCCCCAAAAGAATAAATTTCAATTTACCCATGCAGAATCAGAACCACCTCTTCTGATTTGAGTATGTTAGGATGTCATGCTTAGTATCCATGACCTAACCTGGAGATTTACTTCATAACATGATACAAATCTACAGAAACAAGGAAGGCATTAAAAAAAAAAAAGATAGAAAAATCTTGCATAGTTCTCTCCTGCTTAAATGTCAACAAGACAACTAACTTTTCTGGTACTGATATCTTTACAAAAATTCTGTCCCTCTTCCTTTTCCTAAGCTAAAATAGTCAACAGACAAATCAATATTCTACTGTTTCATCCAAGGAACTTCAGGTAGGGTAAAATAACTTATTGTCGATCTTGAAGTGGCCTCAACAAAACCTGAAGCAACCCTACCCAGTCATTTAGTATGCAATGAAACATGATTAATAGAAAGTAAACAGTTTTAAAATATTACTTTAATAAATGATAGCTATTGTTTATAAGAAATAATACAGTTTTATTTTATTTTCAGGAACTAACCTCCTATCTGGAATAAGTACATCTGGTCAGAGATACAGTAATGGCTTTGGCTATGGACTTGCAAACCAAATTAACTCTGCTTTTGGAAATGCTAAATATGAGGACAATAGTGGAGCTTATATTCATGATCCTACAGGTGACACTGGTGGTGAATACGTACATGAGGAAGGACCACAAGGACCACATGGGCCAGGGTCACTTTACTCAGCTGGACATGGATCATATGGTATTTCAAGTTCAATTGCAACTGGAAATGGTGGACAATACCTTCACGATGCAAGAGGAGATAATGCTGGTAAATATATTCATTCTGAAGGCTCTCTGGGCACTGGATCATACAGCTCATCAGGAGCCACAGTTGGAAATTATGGAGGTGGCAAGGTTTTAGTTTCTGGAGGTTCAGGATTAGATAATTCTGGAGCATATGTTCATGATTCAAGAGGAGATAATGCTGGTCAATATGTCCATTCTGAAGGCTCACAGGGATTATACAGCTCATCAGGAGGCACTGGTGGATATTATGGAGGAGGCAAAGTTTTAGTATCTGGAGGTTTAGGATTAGATAATTCTGGAGCATATGTTCATGATTCAAGAGGAGATAATGCTGGTCAATATGTCCATTCTGAGGGCTCAAAGGGATTATACAGCTCATCAGGAGCCATAGTTGGAAATTATGGAGGGGGCAAAGTTTTAGTTTCTGGAGGTTCAGGATTAGATAATTCTGCCACATATGTTCATGATTCTAGAGGAGATAATGCTGGTCAATATGTCCATTCTGAAGGCTCTCAGGGCACTGGATCATACAGCTCATCAGGAGCCACAGTTGGAAATTATGGAGGTGGCAAAGTTTTAGTTTCTGGAGGTTCAGGATTAGATAATTCTGGTGCATATGTTCATGATTCTAGAGGAGATAATGCTGGTCAATATGTCCATTCTGAAGGTTCTCTGGCCACTGGATCATACAGCTCATCAGGAGCTACTGGTGGATATTATGGAGGAGGCAAAGTTTTAGTATCTGGAGGTTCAGCATTAGATAATTCTGGAGCATATGTTCATGATTCTAGAGGAGATAATTCTGGCCAATATGTCCATTCTGAGGGCTCACAGGGATTGTACAGCTCATCAGGAGCCACTGGTGGATATTATGGAGGAGGCAAAGTTCTAATTTCAGGAGGTTCAGGACAAGATAATTCTGGAGCATACATTCATGATTCAAGAGGAGATACAGGAGGTGCTTATGTTCACCAAGAAGGGCCTGAGGGACCAGGATCTAAGCCTTACCAACATTCAGGATCTTCAAGTATACAATATGGTAATGTTGATAGTCAATTGAATGCCTATGAACATGATTATAGGGGAGAAACTGGTGGAGCATATGTACATCAAATCGGAACAAGTGGCCCAAGTTCTGTTATTTATTCTGGTATCAAATCTTCAGGATCTGATTTTTCAGGTGCCTCAGGATCACAACTCACTGCTGATTTCCATCAGTCTCAAGTCAATAATGGGCAAGCGTTTTTCGGTTCTAAAACTGCAAATACACTATCATCTGGAGCATATATTCATGATTCCAGAGGTGATTCAGGAGGTGCTTATGTGCATCAAGAAGGAACTTCTGGTCCAGGATCAATCCCATATATTGAACAACAGGGATCATTTAAAGACCATAATCTTGTTAATGGAGTAGTTAAAACAAGCCATGGATATTCTACTGAAAATATACATCTTGGAGCTGGAGGATTCACAGGTGGTTCTTATAGTAGTGATTCTGGGCAATATATCCATGATTCTACTGGTGACAAAGGTGGTGATTACAGACACCAAGAAGGACCATCTGGACCTGGTCCTGTTCCCTATGTACACAAAGAAGGAACAAGTGGAGAAAGTAGTCTCATAGGTGGTTTGAATGTTAAAACTGGCAATGGCCAAGGTGATACAACAAATTATGGAGGACAAAACATTGTGGGTGTTGGTGGATTTACTGCTGGTTTTCACAGTAGTACTTCTAACAGTGGCCAATATATTCATGATTCTAGAGGTGATACTGGAGGAGAATATGTTCATCAAGAAGGTCCATCATATCATCAAGGACTATATGCCGGAAGATATTCTGGTCACTATATACATGATAATAGTGGTTCCTATCTTCAAGGTAACAGTGGTTATTATACTCAGCCATATGTACATCGAGAAGGCCCATCACGGCCATTATATCAGGGTGTTAATATTTACAATAGTCAGTATGGTGGGCAATATGCTTCTAAGTATGCAACAGATCAAAAACATTTGATTCATTTTAGTAATACAAACATTGATGGAGCACATCTGTATCAACCAGAAGAAGGAGTAATTCACACATATGACAGTTCAAGACTTCATGTACAGCCTGTAGGTTACAGAGGATCAGTACTAAAACCTGTCACTATCACAAAATTTTCTGGCATCCCTCTGAATCCAGTTCAATATTCATTACCTGTCGCTAATATCCACCCAGTTTCAGTAACTACAGCTAGCCCAACAATTTTAACAGAAATTAAATCTCACAAAATTCAACCTATAACAGTGACTGAAAAACCAATTGTTCCACTTAATCCAGTTCAATATATAACTCCACAGAATGGAGTAAAGACCAACAATTTAGAATCCTTGTCATTAATCAAAGGTAGTCAAGAAATCAGCCATTCTTATATTTCTCCTACTACACATACTAAAACTATTTCATTTAATCCAGTACAATACAATCAAGAAAGTACTGTAAATACAGGATTTTCAGGATATGAATATTCCAAACCGAAAATTACTTTTAGTTATCCAGAACATGTAGTTAAACATCAGTATGCAGTACAACCAACACCTATTTCACATTTAACTGGATATTCTTACCATCCATCAGTTCCTGTCCAATCTGTTAATACAGTAATAAGTCAGCCATTTGTAAAAACAAATGTTCTATCACCAGTTTTTGTAAGTAGTACACCACGTCCAGAACTTGTTAGTTACAAAGAACCTGCAATCGATACACATATTGCCAGACCCGTGTCAGTCACAAGCTCTCCAGTTGTGCCTCTGAATGCACTACCATATGGAACGAAAGTTGAAACAATACAGGTTAGCACACCAGCTCCTCCTACATTGATATCAAGCCATTCATATAATCCAGTTATAAAAGCACAAACAGTACGTCCCATTATTGTTTCAAGCACCCCAGCTGTGCCCCTAAGCCCAGTTCAATATGGAACCAAATTTCAAACATTTGAGGGTAGCACACCAGCACCTCCACTAGTATCTAGCCATTCATACAACCCAGTTATAAAAACACAAACTGTTCATCCTGTTATCATCTCAAGCACACCTGCAGTTCCATTGAACCCAGTCCAATATGGAATCAAAACAATAAGTAGTTCAGTCGGGTACCATTATTCTAAACCCATTGTAGGCCTATCTTATCCTAAAGGTGTGTATAGTACACAAGCTCCACCCGTCATCAGCTATACATACCAAAAACCACAAATTAAAACGCAACCAATCCATCCAGTTGTGAGTACACCTGCTCTCCCAGATGTTAGCATTTCACATGAAATTCCAATTCAACAAATAAGTAATCCACCTGCATTTAGTTATTCTTATAAGCAACCAATTAAACCAGTCATACCAGTTTCTATCAGCACCCATGCTCCACCAGTTGTAAGCTATTCATATCAACAACCAATTAAACCTGTTTTACCAATTGCTGTTAGTACCCCAGCTCCACCAGTTGTGAGCTACTCGTACCAACAACCAGTTAAACCTGTCATTCCAGTAGCTGTCAGTACACCTGCTCCTCCAGTTGTTAGCTATTCTACTACTCCACGACCAATAATAGTTAGCAGCACCCCTACTGTTCCCCTAAATCCAGTTCAATATGTTAATCCCGTATCAATTAGTACACCAGCTCCACCTACATTTGGATATTCTTACAGCAAACCTATAAAACCATTTGTTCCTGTCTCCATCAGTACTCCATCACCTCCAGTTGTAAGTTACTCTTATCAACAGCCAATCAAGCCAGCAGTGAACATAGCTGTAAGTACTCCAGCCCCACCTGTTGTAAGCTATTCCTATAATCAACCAATTAAACCAGTAGCCATAAGCACCCATGCACGACCTGTAATTAGTTATTCTACTACTCCACGACCAATAATTGTCAGCAGCACACCTTCTATTCCTTTGAATCCAGTGCAATATGTGAACCCTATCAGTACTCCAGTTCAACCAGCATTTGGATATTCTTACAAACAACCAATAAAACCTTTACTTCCCATTGCTGTTAGTACTCCAGCTCCACCAGTTGTGAGCTACTCGTACCAACAACCAATTAAACCAGTCATACCAGTTTCTGTCAGCACCCATGCTCCACCAGTTGTAAGCTATTCACATCAACAACCAATTAAACCTATTGTACCTATTGCTGTTAGTACCCCAGCTCCACCAGTTGTGAGCTACTCGTACCAACAACCAGTTAAACCTGTCATTCCAGTAGCTGTCAGTACACCTGCTCCTCCAGTTGTTAGCTATTCTACTACTCCACGACCAATAATAGTTAGCAGCACTCCTACAGTGCCCCTAAACCCAGTTCAATATATAAATCCTGTATCAACACCAGCTCCACCAACATTTGGATATTCTTACAATAAACCTATAAAACCTTTTATTCCTGCTTCCATCAGTAATCCGTCACCACCTGTAGTAAGTTATTCCTATAAGCAACCAGTTAAACCAGTTTTCATAAGTACACCTGCACCACCTATAATTAGCTATTCTACTACTCCACGACCAATAATTGTCAGCAGCACACCTTCTGTTCCTTTGAATCCAGTGCAATATGTGAACCCTATCAGTACTCCAGTTCACTCAACATTTGGATATTCTTACGAACGACCAATTAAACCAGTTTCTATCAGTACCCCTGCACCAACAGTTGTGAGCTACAAACAGCCAATTGTACCCATATCATTTAATGCTCCTTCTCAACCAGCATTTGAATATTCTTACAAAAGACCAATCAAACCAGCAGTTTCTATTTCTGTAACCACACCTGCTCCTCCAGTTGTTAGCTATTCTACTACTTTGCGACCAGTCACACCAGTTGCAGTAAGCAGTAGACCAGTTGTCCCCTTAAATCCAGTGCAATATATAAATCCTATATCAGTCAGTACTCCAGTTCAGCCAGCAGTAGGATATTCTTACAAACAACCACTCAAACCTGTCATACCAGTATCTGTCAGCACACCAGCTCCTCCAGTTGTGAGTTACTCATATCAGCAACCAATTAAACCCATTGTTCCTATTAGGGTCAGTACACCAGCACCACCAGTAGTTGGTTATTCCAGTACTGTTCGACCAGTCCAGCCAATAGTTGTTAGTAGTACACCTGCTGTCCCCTTAAACCCAGTTCAGTATTTCAATCCTGTTCCGGCTCAACCTGTTTCAGGATATTCTTATAAGCAGCCATTCAAACCAGTGTCATTCAATATTCCAGTAAGCACTTCTGCTCCTCCTTCCGTTTCATATTCATACAAGCAGCAAGTTCCTGTAAGTACACCTGCTCCTCCTGCTGTGGAATTTTCATACCAGCAATCTGTTAAACCAGTTTACTCACCAGAAGTTCGTTATCAAACACCTCTTAAACCCGTTGCTCCTATTGTTAATTATTCATATCAGAACCCAACTACTCCTGCCCCATCAGTCATAGTTAGTACACCAGTACCTTTCACAAGTCATTCCCTTCCTGTTCATCATGTGAAACAAGTTAATCCACCTGTCTCTCCCATAAATATTTATTCTTACAAGCAACCTTTAGCACCATCATTTACTTATTCTCAACCAGCCCCATTCAGTACATCAGGACCAGCAATATTGAACTATTCATATCATAACAAAGGTGTTCAATCTATTTCAGTAAGTAGTACACCAACTGTCCCTCTGAATCCAGTACAGTATGTAAAACAAGTAACTACACCAACTCCAATTGTTTCTTATTCTTATAAGAGACCAATTGATCAATCCGCTGTCAATAAGGCTACTAACATAGTATTCAGTTACACATTTGATTCTAAACCAGTACGACCAGTCACTGTCTCAAGTACTCCAGCCATTCCTCTTAATCCTGTCCAATATTCTGTTACACCTGCCCCAACTGTTACATACAGACCTGTTTCAACATACAGTACACCATCGGTGCCTGTTATAAATTATTCATATCATCAACCATCTCTAAAACCAGCAGTAGTGACTACCCATGCTCCAGAAGTTGGCTATTCTTATAGAGAGGAACCAGATTACTTCTTAAAGCTGAAAACAGTACGCCCTGTATCCGTGACAAGCACTCCAGCAGTCCCATTAAATCCAATTCAATATGTTAGCACAACACCACGACCAATAATTAAGTATCAATACCAAAATCCTATAATTAAAACACATACCTCAGTTGTAGCTCCTTCCGTTGATCATTATGATGAAGAAGTGTTACATAGGGATATTACAAAGATACAACCGAAACCAGCAGTTGGTTCTTTTTATGAAGCCCCTACCAGAACAACAACCTTGGCTCCAATAACAGTTTCCACCACTCCTGTTGTTCCATTGAATCCAGTACAGTATGTGAAACATTCACAACCTGTATTCAGTTATACCTACAACTACGCCAAACCTGTGTCATATGGTACCAAAGGTTGTTGCTCAAGTCCTTCATTCACGGTTTCTTCTACTCCTAAACCCAGTGTTCTGAAAACCACATCTTATCCATCAACTATCATTTCTACAAAGAGACCAGTTGTGGGAGCATACTTTGAAGAAAATTATGAGGCTAACAGGCAAGAAGAGGGTTATGTTTATTCACAACCTAAGATTAGACTCGAGGAAACACCGATAATCAAAGGTATTTACAGTACACCTCCTCCCTATAACTATCCATCAAAGGTGACCACTTCAACATATTTACATAGACCAGTTCAAACTTTTGCAAACACAGTGGAAGAAGAATCATATATTTCAAATACTCCAGAACATGTTACAACACTGGTTAAACAACCAATTTCAGTTGATACTGGTGATGAAGATCTTAACCTTCATTTAGACATTCCTAAAATTGGAGTGAGTAGACCAATTTATACAACAACCAATGCACCTCAACAACAAATTGTGGAAGTTACTACTGTAACACCTGTTGTTAAAAGAGTAAAAGTTAAAGGTGGGTTGACTAGAGGAGGATACTATGTCCGTAGACAAAAAGTGAAGGTTCAACCAGTTCTAACAACAACTGAGAACTATCCGGCATATTTTACTTCAACAATTAAACCAATATACTCTTCTACAATTGATTTATCCTCTCCAACTCTTTATAGCACAACAGTCAGACCATCAACTGTTTATACAACCTCTTCATCAACTCTTAAAGATGATGAACTTGAAGTTGAAGATCAAGATTATGATGCCAAACTCTTAGAAGAAGTTTCAGGACAATTTGGTGAAATAATCAATTCTGGTAATCAAGGAATCATTCGTCAAGGATTTTCAACTACCACTGTTTCAAGCTTGAAAGATGGAGAAACAATAGTAGGAGTAGTTAAAAAAGAAAGAGTTGCCGGAGGAAGAAATAAAGCTAAAGTGGTAGTTGTTTCTAAACTAAGTGACTTTAATCCTTTGTTAGTTGGAAAACTGGGAGCAGAATGTAGCTGTAAGTCAAATTCAAAAACCCTTAATCTTCAAAGAGGCAGCTCCGGAACTAGAGGACAACTCTTCTACCCAGAAGTGCAAAATGCCCGAGTGCCATCCCGAGAATACTTACCAACTTCATCGGAGCCACCAAAAGTGAATGATTACTATCTGCCTGCAAGTGAAGTGCCGTATATCAATGCTAAAGCAAGTACAACTGAAGCATCAAATATCTATGATGATCAGTCATATGTAGAAATTAGACCTATTAATAAAGTTCAAAAATTCTATCCCTCCACTGGACCATCCATTGACACTGTTAGTACAGAATATGATACAACTACTAAGAGAAGTATAAGTGTTAACAAAGTTGGAATTAGCCAAGAAAAAACTTTGGAAAAAGGTGCATCATTTGATCGATATGGTCCAGGTGGTCTTCGTGGCTCTGATGAAACTCTTCAGGGATCTGTTGACTGTCAACGAGCAGGTCTTTTCCGTCATCCAAAATACTGTAATAAGTTTTATGCATGTAATTGGGATCAATGGAAAAAGAGATTTACATTACATGTTTTCAACTGTCCAATCCATCTTGCATATGATTCACAATTGGGTGCTTGCAACTGGCCTTCCAAGGGTCCAGCTTGTGCAGATGATAATCTTTTGGTTTGAAACTAATTCAGTTGTAAAGCAAAATATTTATTCATATCGAGCTAATTTCACATAGATAAACACAGGCATTTCACGATTACTTGTGATCAATTATTGTCAAAAATTAATGAAAATTAATACATTTTAAAAAAAAATGCTTTGTCTTTATCTTTGTGAATATAGCCTTGTTGGATTTCAAAACTTTGTGTCATATTTAAAAAGACAAATCAACAGATTTTATAAATTATTTGTCTAACTATAAGAATGTTACCTATTTATAAAATTAATGCATTAATTTTTCATATCTTAAGAGTAAACCTGGCCTTATATTAATGGCCAATATGAAAATTATGTATGCATGTTTATGCAGTCAATGATCATATTTATCATTGTTATAAATATTTAGGAAAACTACTAAGTTTTCTTGCCATGTCATTGCCATATGGTTCAAAAGCCTTTGAACCTGATTTTTTTTAACTTAAGAATTTAATTGTATTAATATACAAACATCCACTGAGCTTTATTGTACATATTAATTGTAGTGCTTATCATTTAGGTTTCAAAAAGTCTTTAAAAACTTGTCTATAATGTTTTATAAATTTGTAATAATGTATAAAAAGAATATACTATTAGTTCATAATGCATTTAACTATATTTACACATTCAATTTTCATACCTAACTCACCTTAATAATAAGATTCCTTCCTTGAACTCGCCCAAAATGAATTTCATGTTGTGCTGAACCAATTGAAACTTATGAATTTAAAAAAAAAATTGAAACTGACACACAAGAGCCACTAAAAAACCTACACAAAAAAACAATTTTAAAAGCAAATTATGAGGTAACTATCCCAAATAATATAGTAATGTATTGTTTTTATGTTCGAGTCAAGCCGCTTGCTTATACAACTATTAAGTTGTTACTAGTTCATTCCTCAATACTTCCTAGTGAGGTAAGTTTTGATATATTGATATTTACACATGTAATAATAAATGGAAAAAGAAAATAGTATTTAGAAAAAAAAAATCAATGTTTATTTCTTACTTTTTTGTTAATATAGTGATCCTTTATATATATATATAGGATGTATCAGGATTTGAGGCTCACATAAACATGTAGCCAAGGCCAAAAAAGGGTACTCATTTTAGGAGAAGGTTTGGATATGAAATATGAAAAGTCTGTATTTGTCTACTAAAAACATAAATTACTGTACTTACTGTACTAGTAAAAAGAGATTTGTCTGCCATTTTAAAGCATCCAAAATGGAGGCCAATTGAATTTTTGAAATATTTAATTATTTTCTAACAAAAAATAAGCATTATTTTCGAACAAAAAATAAAAATTATTTATTAAAAAAAAATAAGAACAAATAAATATACATTTTTTGATATTCAAACAAACATTTTATATTTTAAAGAGTACAAGTAGTTGGAGAAAACAGAAATTACATGAAGATGACAGGAGATGTATCAGCATTTCTTTGGAAGATCATTTATTGCATGAAAAGAGTTCAGACCAAGATTGGATTGTTGTAACAACCACACGTCCGAGAATTTTTGCCAAAAAAAAAACTATGTATTCAATAAAATTTATTTTGGTCAGGTCTATTTGGAATCTAGCTGGGCAATAATCTAAAGGCCATACTTTTGTTAATGGGATATTTTTCTCTCATCCAGACTAATTTTTAATTATTAAAAAAGTCATTAAATAATTTTTAGTCTGAAAATATAATTTTTTTCTATTTTTTTTTATCATATTGACAAATAAAACACAAAACAACTATAATAGCATACCATTGCTTAAACCTCATAACCTCGTAAAAATTAGCAACACAATTTGAATATAACAAACAAAAACATCAACATATCATTCTAAATACATCTCGTCTAAATTATGGTTTTGTTGATACCTTTATAATTTATCTTGAATTCTTTTGAAATATCTCTGGAATGAAGAATTAATTTTTATTTTATAATGGTATAAAGTTTTTTATCTGAGTTATGTGCATTACAGCTTAAGCGACTATATATCATTTTGACCAAATCATCAATTTCTGCTTTAATTGCCACAATATTTGTGTTTCTGACATGGAAAAATTCTAAATACATTAAATTAATACCCTAACTTTTTGATATAGTGCTCAGCAGGAGCTAACTAAAATCTGAGTTAAAATTATTAAATTGCTCATAATATCAGTGATAGTGACTGTGAAGAACATTTTCTTAGAAATATGTTCCTTGAATGATTGATATTCTTGGATTTTTTCTACATCCCTATGAGTTATACATTTAATGATAGAAAATTCTTCAAGAATTTCATTCAGAAAATTCAAAATTCATGCTTGAAGGTGATGCATTTTCAAGTGGTTCCTTCTCTTAGGCTACGTCAATAATCCTATCTAACTAGAGTTTATGTTGACTATACTCAAAACCCATAAATTTAGTAGAATAATTTTTTTATTTACATGCTCTGTAGGTACATTTTTTACTTCAAAGGAATAGTAAAAACAATGGCATTTTGCCTTAAATGCTTGAATTGGTTTCCATTTTAAAATCATAAGTTTTCTACTTAAAATACAGCTCTTATAAATATAGCCTTCAAACAGAAACAAATGGGGGATTCATGTTCTCATGTTCCTGAACACAAAAAACTTAATTTATGTTGTTGGTGTGTCGAAATTTACCGATTAAAATATATGAGGAGAAGATGGTTGGGGTATGTGGTAAAAATATATTATTATATACATTATTCCAACTTATTTGTGTTATATTTTGACCG
>NW_027110804.1:28015-37263 GCF_000696795.3 Halyomorpha halys | reverse complement strand
AAAAAATTAAATGGAATTTGATATTTTTACCTTAATTCTCATATATAAAAGATAGGGGTTCAAATGAAAAGCTTTATAATTAAACCGATAGAAGAATTTTATTTAAATTTTATAATATAATAGACTCTTAATCTCAGGGTGGTTTTCTAAGTAATCAGAATAGACACTTTTACTCCTAATAACATTTAATTAAATTAATATCTCTTTTACACATTTATTTAAATTAAGGTATAACAAAACTAACCAATTTCATAGAATCTTCTTTTGATGATTTTCTTTGTCTTCTTATTCAACAAACCAACACTTACTGTAAACAATCTTTCAGCAAACAAACACTAATGGAACAAAACATTGGTCCTCTAACAGTTTTTAGTTACTTCTCATTCACTGAAATGTGTTGTATGGGGGCCTACGCCTGTACGCCCATTGCTCAGTTGTTAAGACAGTCTTACCAATTTGATGTCTATTGGCAGTGCCAGTTCGAATCCGGCCTGGTGCGTTGACTTTTTTCATTGAGTGGCGGTCCTACAAAATGAAAAACTTTGACCCCCAACCATGGTTAGGCAGTATAGGACTCCAATGGGGTTCTTGGCTGAAAAAAAAAAAAAGTGTGTTGTTTAGCTTCCAAAAAGGAATCCTTTTTTCTTCCTGGGTGACTCTCCGATGTCTCCTTTTTCAAGATGTCAACCCTTCAGCTGGGCAAGAGATAATGAGGACCTCCTCATCCAGGAATCCTTCCCCACCCGCGCCTAAGCAACGAATATCCAAAACCAAGTTTTCTTCCTTCCCTTTCTCTTGTTGTTATTTCTCAACCTCGATTGTAGCACTAAGGTTTTGAGTTTTTTCCTCTGATTTCCTTTATGAATAATTTTCTTTAATATTAATTCTCAACTTCTATTTTTTCTTAAATGTATTGTAATTCCAATTATAATGGCAAGTTAAAATAAACGTTTTTAAAATATTTGATCTGTTTCAACATGGCCGCGATTCAACGAACTTTTACAGGACATGTGCCGCCATCTTGGCTTAGTTTTGAATAACATGTTTATTATAGACGATGAAAATTGGTTAGCTTGCTTTTAGGTTTAATACTACAAATAAACATGTTAAATCACATAAAACCTACTAACAATCATTTATATATAAAAAATAACTATTTACTGATAAAAGAGGATATTATACTGAAAATCTGTTATATATAAAAATTAGCGATTTACTGATAAAAGAGCGAAGTTGTGGCCACCGTACAAAGGAAGGAGAATATATATTTTTTTATTGTTTGTTTTAAACATACGCATTTACGTAAATATATGCGAGTATATATTTACGTGCCGATACACACAATATATATTGTTTATATGTATCTATTGAATACAGTTTAGGAATAAAGTCCGCTCACAGTGCGAGTACTACGGCTTAATCCCATACAGTGTATCAGGAACCAAGTCGTCATAGTGAGTTCTCGGGACAAAGTCCCCACCATTTTGAGTTCGTCGAAGAGACTTCAGTAAGTACTCAGCCCGCAATGTGACACTTTAATATAATCACTTAATTACTTAAGACAAGACGCAGTTTTTATATTTTTACCCACTAAAACCACCGCCCTACACCTGTTTATTCCTCTCCATGGGACCGCCGATAGGCATTACTTCATGGAGGGAAAAGGCTGAGTGCCGCCTCGCTTTCTTCGCATTGTTTTCACATTTCCATGCTAGTCATCTCTTCTAGCCCTCTCTTCCTCTCTCAACCTCTTGAGGACGAATGTGGCGAATCTCTTCACTGCGTTCCAGAGCTGGTCTGAGTGTAGCATATAGCTCACCACGTTCTCTGGTGTGATGTGTCCTCCACACACTTTCTCCAATTCACTTCTTTCTGCCACAAAGCGAATACAAGTGAAAAACACGTGCTCCGCCGTTTCCTCGACAGTCTGACATCCAGGGCATTCTGCGGTGTTGTCCAGTTTGAAGCGGTACTGGTAGGCTCTAAAGCATCCATGTCCGGTCAACACTTGGGTTATGTAAAAATCCACCTCATCATGCTGGTGGCCATACCACCTGCCCACACGGGTATTAACCTGCGAGTCCACCTCCCGGAATCTGCAGCCTCCCATCGCTGCTGCCACTGGTCGATGGTTATTTTTCGATCTTCTCTGGAAACGTGTAAACGTCGTTCATAGTGCCTGCTTCTTTCTTCAACAAGGAGTTCCGCGGCATTCGGCAATCGGACTATCACGCACACCGATTTGTAGGAAACAGCTCGAAAAGCGCTAACTGCCCTTAAACAAACTCTTCGATAAACTAAAACCATCTGTCTCCTGTATGATATGGTTACCATCGCTTCCTTCCAAATCGGGGCTGCATGGCATAACATAATGGAAGGGACAACAGTAGCAAGAAGCCTTCGGCTACTTTCTTTAGGACCTCCATTGTTTGGCATAAGGCGTGACAAAAAGGATGCTACTTAAGCAGATTTGGGGGCAGAATTGTGCTGATATACTCCATGTGAACATTAAAGCGGAGACGTGCATCGGTCTGTGTGTGTGTGTTTTTCGAAAAAGCTAACACTATGTAAATTTTTGAATAAAACTTGTTTGGATTAAAAAAAATTGCACTTATAATAAAAAAGTTTGCAAAGCACATAGGTATAGCTTTCTCACCATCCCCCCTTTTTTTATTCCCTTCTAATCTTTTCAAAAAATGAAATTTATGGAAATTGACTTTTTTTGCAAGTTGCTATTGAGTAAATAGATACCGTTATTTCAAGGATAATGATTTATAGTTTAATGGTAAAATATATTGGAGGAAACGTTGTCACGTAATACGCTGTATAGGAGTATTTTATTTTAGTATGGGTAGGTGAAAATAGTCAATGGAATTTGATAATATTTATATTGGATCATGTCTACTCTAATCCACAACTTTTTTCCAGCTCTGAGCCAAATCAGAGGAACGACTGTTTTTGAAATATATATAAGTGTGCCAAGAAAAATACGTTCGCGCATCTGCAAGCTGGAGTTATTGATGAAATTTATATGGGATTATCTAGATACCTGTCCTATATACACACGAATCTAATTGTTCCTTGATGTCTAAAACATTAAATGCGAGGCAAAATTTTCGATTGTGAGGACAAAAATATTTTTCATTTCCTACATAATTGCACAGCTTCCCAACTATCGGTAGTAAGGAAGGAAAAAATATGTGTATATAAATAATATGGGTTTAATTTTTTCGAATAAGTATTAAACAAAATATCTTAAATTATTTACTGATTATATATGATAGAAAAAGGATAAGGCAAATGATTCAATAAAAAATAATTAAAAAACGTACAAAATTTAATTTAAAATAAATATGCTTAGTAAGAACCACAAGTAATCAAATATGTACAAATCAGTTATCATAATTAATTAATTCTGAACATTGCTCTATGTTTGAAAACTAATTCTGAATAGGCCAAACAATATTTTCAATCCATTCTACATAGGAAGATACTTTTGTATAAACACCTGGAAACTTTACATCTCGACTGCAGTTCATGCCGAAAGATGTTACACCAATTAAAGTGAACATACCTGTAAGTTCACTGTGAGGGATCTGAAGAGGTCCCCCAGAATCACCCTGTAAAATAGGATTTATTTTAACAGTTTTTAAAATGCATTATAAATACCATAAGAAAATAAAAATAATTCAGCTAAATGATTTTTTTCATTTTTATTCACTTGAAGACCCTTTAATCCTGAATGTCAAATATTTCCATCATTCATTATCATCTGATAAATGTTATTATTGTTACTTATCTTCAGAATTGTTTGCAATTTTATGTTATTTATGTTCATCTTTTATGATGAAAAGAAATATTACGTAGCACTAGTAACCACCCATGTTTTCCTTCCCAATTATTCATTCCTACGTTATAATAGAGCTAATCGCATGTAGAGTGTTATCGGTTAATGCATTCACGACATTCTCAAGGCCAAATCTAAATCCCTTTACTTCGAATCTTTTCACTTAGAAAATATATTCGTTGAAATTAAAACAAATGAATTAAAAATTAAATTAAATTCCTCTCCTTTTTTATATGCTGCCGTCTACCGTCGTGCTCCTGTTCCCGTTGATATTCTTCTAATCTTCCCTATTCTGACTAGTCTCTACCACTTCTAATGATATTATCCTCAGTGATACTGATATATCCTGACCTAGTATTTCCCTAACTGTTTATCTCCTTTCCTACTCATAATACTCAATTTTCTGATACCTGGTACTTCCCACTGTAAAAATCCTCTTTTCTTTCCAGCACTCCATACTGTTTTTGTCATCTCATAATCTCATTCAAATATCGTACAACCTACCTATAAAATCTTTATCTGTACCTCTTTTCTTATGAATCCCTTCAACCAGACCAGGTCTCTGTCCAAATAGGACATCACATATTCCTATAATGCTGTAGATCCAATGGTTTCCACCCTCACTTCAAACCTTCAATCTACTAGATATTTATTCTTCTCTTATAACCCATACCTTACATTGTCCCACTGCACCTTGGATAACACCTGCATTAAAACAGGTGAATGTTAGTAGATTACATATACTATAAACAACTTGAGAATGAAATCCATTCTGCAGTTTGACATGCTAAATCCCTCCCTCAACCTGAATCCAATAACCTCAGAGTTATCCCAGATGATCTCAATAACCATTTGAAATCCTCTCCTACCAATCCTTCTGCTACTGGATGAAATTTCAACCCAGAAAACTTATTTTTCTCTGACTTGTCATATAATGATTTACTTGTCCCTATCCTTAAGTCCCACACCAACAATTATAGTCCTGACAATATTCCAGTAAAATTAATATAATTCTGGCTCCCAGTGCTTATTCCTGCCCTCTACAATATTTACAATTTTTCTTGGAAAACTTCTTATTCACATTAATCTATGTGCTGCAAGTGAGTGTATTTGATACATCTGAATGAGATCTACCTAGTTCAGGATTCATAGTCAAAACAGACCTATCACATTGATCTATTTTTCAAACCATTTAATTTACATGACAATTTTATAAATAAAACAAATAAATAAAGCTATAAAAATATAGGATAGATTGAAAATAGAAATAATAAAAATCTATTGTATATATGTACATATAGTTGACCGTAAAAATTGATATTTTATCTTTTTTAGAACCCTGACCATCTTCTTATAAATAAAAATCTATAAATAAATTATTTTATTTTTAAAAAAACCTGTAATTCTGTCATAAATATAAATAACACTATAAAAAAAGAAATAGGAGATAGAAATGAGATACTACCATTTGAACATGTTGTGAAATACAAAAAATGCACATACAAAATAAATTATCACAAAGCTTAAATAAAATCTTTAATCTTACGATTTGCTAGAATATATATTGGGTTATAATCTCAACAAAATTGTTAAGTTATACAGTAATATGAAAGATATATAGACAACAATACAAAATGATAAAAAGCAGGAATAGTGTTTGAAATTAACTGTTTAAATTGTCCTCATTCAAATATTAATACAATGCATGAATGTAACATTACACATAAAAAAGACATATTTGTGATTATCACGATATTAACATTTTTTTATAGATAAATAAATATCTTGATTGTGTATTTAATATAAAACAGACCCAGAAAATATTAATATATCTTATGCTGACTGCTAAATAAAATAAATAATATATTATTTCTTTATTTTTCTAACAAAAAAATAGTCCAACAGGAACTCCGATAAAATGTTCTCAAAGGAATTTTAGTTATGCTAAAACAACCAACACAAATAAATTTGAGCTCAATGTAAGAACAACAGAGAAAATCAAATTTAATAAAAGAAGACATTTAACAAGTACTTCCGGGAGTTGTTAAGAATAATTTATATTGTGACTGGATTTTCAGAAAATGTGTTTCAAAATGGCCAACTGGAAATATTTACAATATAATAAAAACTTTGAAAATAAGTTTTTATTAATACATGAAAATAATATGTTGGATAAAAAATGGTTCAATTATGCCCTTAATCTTTTTTGATTCATATTGTAAGAAACTTTCACCATACAATTATACGAATAAATGATATCATACCATGCATGTGTCCTGTCCTTCACCATATGCACAAACGTGATATTCAGGAAGCACTAACGGGACTTTTTTATAACTTACAGCACATGAGCCAGGATCAACAATATTCAATGTAACTTTTTGAAGAACATCTTCTGATTTTCCTTCTGAAATTTATTTCATATAATATAATTTACATTTTTAATTATTTTTCCTTTACTACAACCTGAGCCATCTTTATATTAAAAATATTTTTGTATTACCTTTATTGAGTCCAAAACCTGTCGCTATCACCTCCATATTATTAAAAAGAGAATTTCCTATATCAAGACAGATTGGTGTTTCATTTATACTGAGAGTAGTTGATAATTTAAAGAGAGCTATATCATTATTATTGTTTATAGCATTATAATGAGGATGAATGAAAACATCACTTATCGAAGTTATATGACTTCGAAAGAATGAAAAGTCATATAATTTTGTTGTAAAACCGGCTAGCTTTCTATTTGTTCCAAAAATAACATAACCAACACCTCTAAAAAAAAATAGTATTTTAATTTTGATTTAAAGATAAAAGTTTTAATTTAAAAAAAAAAATCACTCTTCTAGTACATAAAGGGCTCAGAGAAGTTTCCATGCCTCATTCTGAATCAGACAGTATGTTTTTGGATAGAATATGGTCAGCAATGTGCTCTAACTGCCTGGCTTATTTCCTGATTAAGCTAGGGACGATCTGTCAAATACTATTCTAACCCTGATGAAGTTCACTCACTTTCATCCCAGGGAATATTTACGCTGCCAAGCCAGCCTTCCAGGATTTGAACAAAATCCCTTCATCATCAGGAAGATTTATAGAACCCTTGCCTGTAACGCTAGCTTAACCTCTAGATTGATTATTACTTTACTCTAAAGAAAATTAATTTATCATAAATTATTCACAGAACAAGATATTGGTAAGTAGTTACCTTGATATGTTGCAATGAGCTGCACTAAGAACAAACTTTGGACTCACTACACTGCCACCACATATTCCCATTACATTACCCAAACCAATAGAGGAAAACATAGTGACCTCAACCTACAAATATTTATATTTTTTATAACATTCTTTTGAATGATTGTTTTATTTTTGCTGTGAATTTTCATACAGTGGCTGTATGATATTGTTCACACATTGAATACTTTTAGAGACTAACTAACCAAAAAGAGACAAAATATATACACAAAACAGTTTTGTGGTATTTAATATCAGTTAAAATTAGAATGAATTGGTAATTCAATTTTTGTATGGGTCATTCTCCAAATTTGTTGTTATTAGTTATGGTAATATTCTGATGCAGGAAAACACTTAAAATGGTGCAGGTATACAGGTAAGATCACTGATTGACAGTGTGTAATAATAAAAGGAAGAAGGTCCGGATATGGTCAAAGAAAAACCCAAATAGTGATTAAACTATTTATTATGAACCTATGTTTTGCCCCACATTGCTGGGCTTCATCAGGGCTAAAAAAAGATACAAACATTTAAATAGGGTAAAAAAAATTAACAATGTCAATTAATAATTTTAAAAAAAAACTTGTACAGTGAAGCTTAAAATTAAATAAGAATAACAAAAAGTTTAGACAATGAAAGAAAATGAAAATAACAAAAGATAAAAAAGAATAATCAAATAAAAATGTGTCCTTCTATATCATTGAAATTAAAAATCAACTTAAAAACTGTTTTTCCCAGCACAAAACTTCTATCAACTTCTGTAACCCTTTTGCCTCTAAATTGTCAGAACAGGTTTTAAACCTCAATCATTCTTTCAACTTCAATTCTAGCTACTGTCCCCAACCTTAAAAAACGCCTCATCCTGAAATCCATACATATCAATTTAATGTAAAAATCTTTCAATCATAAAGTGGATAAAGACAGTATTTCTCTGACATACAGACACATCTTAAGCCTCATTAAACATCCATAATTCTTCTTTCACTCTATGTTCTATATTTCAGAAGTTAATTTTTGTCAATTTTATTTTTAATCCCTCCCCACATATCTTACTTTTCTTTCTTTATATCTTACTTTCCATCCTGTTATTTTATTTTTATATATTTAATCTGCACTTTACATTCATATGTTCCCTCAATCTTATACTTACATCCAATACCTTATATTAATGTTTCTATTATATAACTTACAAGCTTTTGTACCTTTATTTATATCGTACATTTTATTTTCTTCACCATATTATATTTATTGTATCCATTCTGTTGGGGCGAGGGGTGTTTCGTATGTGAAAACCGACCTCTTCCCCAGAGGGTAATGTTCGCTGGTTCGAGATAAAATAAAACAAAAAAAAATAACGGAGGACCTGAAATAAATATCACATAAAAAAATAATAATTGAGAAAATGAAATAATAAAAAAAATAACTTTCCAAGTGATACAAGAATTTAATTAATTAGAATATAAACAAAAAAATGAAGTGTTATGTTGTTACAAAAAAAAAAGATAGTGAATCGTGGAGTAAAAGGGATAAACATATTTTGATACATATAAACAAAAAAATCTATTTACACTGGAAATAATAAGTTAATTAAGCAAAAAGAAAATAACTCGAAGGAAGAACATAAAAGTCACTCACAGATGGGCGTGGGGTCGATATGCGCATATCACGACAATATCACACATCTAGAGTTGGTTGACCAGGATGACCGCTGGCGAGCTGGTGAGAGAGAGGTTACCGGGCAACCCGACGACTCCAAAAAACTGTAGACTGAACAGTGGTGACTGCCGGTGAGAGGGTAAAAATGTTCCAAAAGCTCCAACTAACAAGAGTCCACAAAACAATGGCGGTGGAGCGTCCCAGAAGCAATGCGTCACTCTTCTACGCCGTGCCAATGCCAACTAACATCGCTCCAGTGCTATCTAAATCTTCACTGCCAACTGCCTCATCCTCGGTTATATAGGAACTGGCGCCACTGCCTTCGGTATTGTTCCGCATGTGTTACACCTCCGCAATGTATTTATAAACGTAGAACCTCCTTATATCCCTTATTTTTATTTACAAAATTAAAATTACTTATAGTTAAAAAAAAAAATGAATAAACATAAACTTACAACTAACAAAATTAAAAGTCACTTGGAAAGTTGTCAAAACAAAATTAACCTAAATA